>NW_006772915.1:1168361-1247107 GCF_000442215.2 Lipotes vexillifer | reverse complement strand
GCTGAAGTCCAATGCTGAGCAGTTAAATGCAGACTGTACCTAATTTTGTCAGAGTAAATAGCAGAGGTTACGGAAAGTGTTGTGGTTCCACAGTCATTAATATTCCACTGGTGTTGGAAGAGACTAGCAAAAGAAGAACATAGCAGGTTAGGTTTATATGAATCTATTCAAACCCCACATAATGGATGTGGAGAAGAGTGATTTGAGTGTCTAATTTCAGTCACTCAGCAGAAAGAAAAAATTCTCATGCTTACTCTCAGGGCTTTGAAAGAGCTCTTTATTTTGTAACTTTTCACTCACTATTATAATCAAACCTTCTGAAATAAATTGTTAATAATTTTCAAGCTAAATGAACTCTTTCTTTTCTCTAGAAAATTTCTAAATTTCTTATGCTGTCACAAGATTTTGTATTTTGTAGCTCTTTCCACTACAAGGATTCAGAGTAGTCACAAGACAGGGAAATTCAGTTATGCTGGCATTTTAATGCTTTCCTACACTCACACCTACTGGGACCCACATCTGTCCCTCCTGAATTCAATAGACAGATGTTGTTATTTTCACTTTCTAGTGGAGATGGCTAAAGTGCCTAGCCACGTATGTCACACTTCTACCAAATGTTTTAGGTAAAGGTAATCAAAAGGAGTTAAACACTATAATTATGAGATGAAAGAAAGTTCCCAATTCAAAGATGAAAGAGCAATCTCTATCTGGAACTCTCAATAGTGAGGTCAGGGAATCAAACAATAAGTTGTGGGTAAAGAGATGGGCAGAAAATATCAAATTTAATAAAGAACTCTGGTGGAGAGGAAGATGGAATGTTATAAGATCGAAAAGCCCTGGGGAGGAAATTACAACTATGTGAAGATCCTTTAGCTCTCTCCTACAATGTCAGGAGATGTCTTTCCAAGAATATGATGAATATAAGGAAACTAAAACAGACTTATCAGTAATTTACCCAAGACTCTCTGTAGGCGCTCAACAACTTTAATCATTTTCTACTAAGTCAAACTGTAACACTACCCTGGAATGTGAATACACGACAGTAAGAAAAATAGGGATATAGGTGACAGAGTTTTCGTTCAAAGCGAGTGTCACTTATTTTTTATGTTTCCAAAACTACCATCTTGACGTTACAAATAAATAAAAGTAAAAACTTCTCCTGTATCTATAGGACTGTACTAACAACTAAAAGCTTCTTGTGTGATGGAAATAGTAATACTAAAATATAATAATAATTTTAAAAGAGCTGAGGCAGAAGGAGGAAAATTACCTGGAATTTCCTGTAAGTCCATTCACCTGAGAATACAAATGGGAATTGGTTTCCAATCCATACTTCAATGGTTCTTGCTTCTTCCTGCTCATCCAAGGAAACCTATTCCCTGTAAAGCCTCCACTTGGCCACCAAGGGTTTCTAGGCAACCCTAGAGGATGTCTCCCATGTACTTATAAATATGCCCATCAGCATCCATGGAACATTACTGCCAAATCCCTGGGGAACTCATATCTCTGCAAAGTACCACAGCTGCTGTCATCCACTGGACACTACCTTTGGTTGGGTCTGCTACACTGGCCAGACACTGCCACTGCTATGAGCTTTGGACACTAGTGCTAAGAAATTTCTGCCATCTTCCATCACATGTTTCAGAATTCCATTGGAGGCAGCTGCCACTTCCATCCCCTCCCACCTAGCACCTCCCCAGTACATCAGACCTCCATGGTGCCCAAGCTGTGTAGTGGTCTAGAGGAAAATCTTTATTTTTTTCTCATCCTACTCTGATACAACAGTATTGGCTTGCCCTGACATATATTTTTGATGGAATAGCATTGCCAGTTTTTATTTTAAACTTCTTTCACCTTAGGACAAAGACAAGAGTTCTTCCTTGGTGGCTGAGTTGGACTCTAACTCAAGTGTTATTCAGCACTCATCCCTGACATCGCTCTGCTTCTCCCCTCCAGCTGTAAGGCTGTGCCTGACCTTTACTTTCCTTGAAATAAGTACTTAACTATGAGACGCTCATAGAAGCAGATTCCTGATAGAACTGCCCCACAAGCCCATCAGACCTGCCCAGCCTGACTCTCAGGTGTAGAGATAATATAGACCCTATACCCCAAACTAACTAGAGAAATCTTTGTCTAGCATGTTTATCTTTAAAATATGTTTACACTATTTTCTCTTAATCCTGTTCTACTGAAACATGACACAGAGTTGCAACCACTGGAACACTCTTCTAGAGACTTAGCCTCTTAGAATGTTTTGGGCCACCTGAACAAACAGAATCCAGTGCCAGAGCAAGAACTGTTCAGCAATCTTGGACTTTTAAAATGCAACTCATAGTTACTTGTTAAGTCATCAGCCTTCGATAATTAAGGATATTTCTCTTTTTTCTGCAGGATAAGGCCAGTAAAATCCTCATCCAATTCAGCCATGAGATGGCCAACAACACAGGGAGAGAAACTCTGAGTTCCCAAGTAGTACTGCTGTTGCCCTGTCATCACGTGTCACACTGTATTGTCATTTCTTTTTGACTCATCTCTGTTCCCCATCAGCTCAAGGCTCACATCTACCTTGTTCTCAAGCACCTAGCTTAGTACCTGGCATATAAGATTTTTGTAGTAAATATTTCTGAATGAATGACTTCAACATATTCCAATACCTTATATAAGTAACTATAATTCCCCAATGAGATATACTTTCAGACTTTGAGAACATGGAGATTAATTATCATGCTTTCAATATTTCATATGAAGTCTGAAAAATAAAATGCATGAGTTTGGCCATAATCAGAGTATCCCTCAACAGAAAGATAGTTTCTGAGTGTGTTATGCTAAGACTAGGGTGTTCCTCAATTCTCAACCTACAAAGTCAAGGTGCTAATCTAATCATGGGGCTCTTTCAGGGGAAAAATGACTCATTAGAATTAAGCTATAAACTTCATCAAGGAGGAAATGTCCTTTGAAAATTATAGGATGTCCTTTGGGTATCCTTTTAGGTAGATGCCTTATCCATAATGTGAGTCAGGTTCTGGAGTCTACTTGACTCTGTGTAGCTTCTCTAGAGCATGGATGACATCTATCAAGGTGCCATTCCACCATGATGCCCAGGAGCAGTGGTCAGCCCCTCCTTATATCTTCATGGCTTGAAAAATTTTTAGTGATGTTTTGTGTTTTTCTTTTCCTTGAGTGTGTGACCTCAGGCTGTGTGCATTTCTAAGCCCTCAATTTCCTCACTGAGGAGTAGCAGTTACACTAAAAATTCTCCCTCTTATAACTTAAATTTGTGACACTGCATTAAATCTGTCCTCAGAAACTCTCTTCCTTGGCTAGATTAGTCAAATCTGACACTATAATTCTATGATTTCCTCCAATGTTGAGAGGAAAGTCTTATCTAGGCTGTCCCTGCCAATGTCTCCCCCATATCCATTGAATCTACCATTTTCTTTGTCTGGATGTGATTTTTGGCATCTCAAAGGCCAGGAGTGTCAGGGAACTGACATCCCATGGGAACACCCAAAACCAATGACTCAAGAATTAGTGTATAAATTCCCCAGCCTGCTTGCCCCTCAGCTGGGTTAATTCCATGCCTTGTATTCTGTACCATTTCCCAGACTTTGCTTTCAGGATCAAATACTAATCCCCCATGGTGGCAGCTGGTTTGATAGGGCACACTCTATTTCCCGCCTTCCCTTGCCTGTGTAACTCCCTCCACTCTCTGCATAGCCCAGATAAATTATCTGTACTTAAATCCTATCTCAGGTTCTGCTTCTGGGGGAATCTGAATTAAGACACACATATTAAACTAAATTGAAAGTATTGTTTCAGGTATTTGAGTCTCTTTATATTTTCTCCCTTCTTTTGACCTCCAGAGAATAGATGGATGAAGTATCAATACCCTGGGATGTGCCTGCATGAATTGGATATTATTACTTAGCTGCCTTCCCTGCAGAGTAAACAGCTCAATATGCCAGTGTGTAGAACTCCATAACCCTGTGGCTACCTTTATGCACCCAGCAAAGTGTTCTGTATATGTTCACATCATAGTGTGCTGTGCAACTCAAGAAGCCCTGGAAGAGCCAGGGTTTGTGATTAACACAGCAAAAGCAAACTTAAGAGTTCCCAGGAAACTGGGAAGAAATACAGGGCAAAGAGAGGTGTCCAGAAATAAAAGGTGATGAAAGAAAGCATCGTTTAATTTTGTTAAAATAATAATTTCAGGACCCTGAGTCATAACTTATTTATAAATTTATGCTTATATAATTTATATATTTAGTCAAGATGGTATAGATCTGTTTTATCCAATAGCAACCTATGGAATTTGAGCACTTGAAATATAGCTGGTTCAAAATGAGATGAGCTACATCTACACATCTGCTTTCAGACTCAGCCTGAATAAAAGAATGTAAGGTATCTCATTAGCGATTTTTTACATTAATGACCTGTTTAATTTATAATATTTTGGATATGTGAGGTTAAATAACATACATTATTAATGTCACCTATTTACCTTTACTCTTTAATATGGCTGCTAAATAATTTATAATTACCTATCTGGCTCAAGTTATATTACTATTATACCATACTAAGCCAAATCATGCTGTGTTAACAAATAAACTGAATTTTCAGTAGTAAATAATGCAAGAATGGTCAATTTCTTTTTTTTTTGAATATCTCTATTGGAGTATAATTGCTTTAAAATGTTGTGTTAGTTTCTGCTGTACAACAAAGTGAAACAGCTATAAGTATACATATATCCCCATATCCCTTCCCTCTTGAGACTCCCTCCCACTCTCCCTATCCCACTCCTCTAGGTCATCACAAAGCATCAAGCTGATCTCCTGTGCTATGCAGCAGCTTCCCACTAGCCATCCATTTTACATATGTCAGTGCTACTCTCTCACTTTGTCCAGCTTCCCCTTCCCCCCATGTCCTCAAGTCCGTTCTCTATGTCTACATCTTTATTCCTGCCTTCCACTAGGTTCATCAGTACAGTTTTTTTTAGATTCCATATATATGCGTTAGCATACAATATTTGTTTTTCTCTTTCTGACTTACTTCACTCTGTATGACAGACTCTAGGTCCATGCACCTCAACACAAATAACTCAATTTCGTTCCTTTTTATGGCTGAGCAACATTCCATTGTATATATGTACCACATCTTCTTTATCCATTCATCTGTCAATGGACACCTAGGTTGCTTCCATGTCTGGCTACTGTAAATAGAGCAGGAAAGAACATTCTGGTACATGCATCTTTTTGAATTATGGTTTTCTCTGGATATATGCCCAGGAATGGTATTGCTGGATCATATGGTAGCTTTATTTTCAGTTTTCTAAGGAATCACCATAGTGGCTATATCAATTTACATTCCCACCAACAGTGCAAGAGCGTTCCCTTTTCTCCACACCTTCTCCAGCATTTATTGTTTGTAGACTTTTTGATGATGCCCATTCTGACTGGTGTGAGGTGGATACATCGTTGTGGTTTTGATTTGCATTTCTCTAATGATTTGTGATTTTCAGCATCTTTTCATGTGTTTGTTAAGCATCTGTATGTCATCTTGGTGAAATGTCTATTGAGGTCTTCTGTCCATTTTTGGATGGGGTTGTTTCTTTTTTTGATATTGAGCTGCATGAGCTGTTTGTATATTTTGGGGATTAATCCTTTGTCTGTTGATTCATTTGCAAATATTTTCTCCCATTCTGAGGTTTGTCTTTTCGTCTTATTTATGGATTCCTTTGCTGTGCAAAAGGTTTTAAGTTTCATTAGGTCCCATTTGTTTATTTCTGATTTTATTTCCATTACTCTAGGAGGTGGATGAAAAACGATCTTGCTGTGATTTATGTCACAGAGTGTTCTGCCTATGTTTTTCTGTAAGAGTTTTATATTGTCTGGCCTTACATTTAGGTCTTCAATCCATTTTGATTTTATTTTTGTGTATGGTGTTAAGAAGTGTTCTAATTTCATTATTTTACAGGTAGCTATCCAGTTTTCCCAGCTCCACTTGTTGAAGAGGCTGTATTTTCTCCATTATATATTCTTGCCTCCTTTGTCAAAGATAAGGTGACCATATGTGTGTGGGTTTGTCTCTGGGCTTTCTATCCTGTTCCATTGATATATATATATTGCCAGTACCATACTGTCTTGATTACTGTAGCTTCGTAGTATAGTCTGAAATCTGGGAGCCTGATTCCTCCTTCTCTCTTTTTCTTTCTCAAGATTGCTTTGGCTATTCGGGGTCTTTTGTGTTTCCATACAAATTGTAAAATTTTTTGTTCTACTTCTGTGAAAAATGTCATTGGTAATTTGACAGAGATTGCACTGAATCTGTAGACTGCTTTGGGTAGTATAGTCATTTTCACAATGTTGATTCTGCCAGTCCAAGAACATGGTATATCTTTCCATCTGTTTGTATCGTCTTTGATTTCTTTCATCAGTGTCTTATAGTTTTCTGCATACAGGTCTTTTACCTCCTTAGATAGGTTTATTCCTAGGTATTTTATTCTTTTTGTTGCAGTGGCAAATGAGAATGTTTCCTTAATTTCTTTTTCTGATTTTTTGTTGTTAGTGTATAGGAATGCACAAGATTTCTGTGCATTAATTTTGTATCATGCTACTTTACCAAATTCATTGATTAGCTCTAGTAGTTTTCTGGTAGCATCTTTAAGATTTTTGATGTATAGTATCATGTCGTCTGCAAACAGTGACAGTTTTACTTCTTTTCCAATTTTTTTTTCCTTTTATTCCTTTTTCTTCTCCGATTGCTGTGGCTAAAATTTCCAAAATGATGTTGAATAATAATGGTGAGAGTGGACACCCTTGTTTTGTTCCTGATCTTAGAGGAAATGTTTTCAGTTTTTCACCATTGAGAATGGTGTTGGCTGTGGGTTTGTCATATATGGCTTTTATTGTGTTGAGGTAGGTTCCTTCTTTGCCCACTTTCTGGAGAGTTTTTATCATAAATGGGTGTTGAATTTTGTCATAAGCTTTTTCTGCATCTACTGAGATTGTCATATAGTTTTTTCCTTCAGCTTGTTAATATGGTGTATCACATTGATTGATTTACATATATTGAAGAATCCCTGCATTCCTGGGATAAACCCCACTTGATCATGGTGTATGACCCTTTTAATGTGCTGTTGGATTCTGTTTGCTAATATTTTGTTGAGGATTTTTGCATCTATGTCCATCAGTGATATTGGCCTTTAACTGTCTTTGTCTGGTTTTGGTATCAGGGTGATGTTGGCCTCGTAGAATGAGTTTGAGAGTGTTCCTCCCTCTGCTATATTTTGGAAGAGTTTGAGGAGGATAGGTGTTACCACTTCTCTAAATGTTTGATAGAATTCACCTGTGAAACCATCTGAACCTGGACTTTTGTTTGTTGGAAGATTTTTAATCACAGTTTCAATTTCAGTACTTGTGATTGGTCTGTTCATATTTTCTATTTCTTCCTGGTTCAGTCTTGGAAGGTTGTGAATTTCTAAGAATTTGTCCATTTCTTCCAGGTTGCCCTTTTTTTTTTTTTTTTACATTACACGGGCCTCTTACTGCTGTGGCCTCTCCCGTTGCAGAGCACAGGCTCCAGACGCATAAGCTCAGCGGCCATGGCTCATGGGCCTAGCTGCTCCACGGCATGTGGGATCCTCCCGGACCAGGGCACGAACCTGTGTCCCCTGCATCGGTAGTCAGACTCTCAACCACTGCACCACCAGGGAAGCCCAGGTTGTCCATTTTATTGGCGTATATTTGCTTGTAGTAGTCTCTCATGATCCTTTATATTTCTGCAGTGTCAGTTGTTACTTTTCCTTTTTCATTTCTAATTCTCCCAAAGAACCAGCTTTTAGTTTTATTGATCTTTGCTATTGTTTCCTTCATTTATTTTTCATTTATTTTTGATGTGATCTTTATGATTTTTTTCCTTCAGCTAACTGTAGGGTTTTTCTGTTCTTCTTTTCTCTAATTGCTTTAGGTGTAAGATTAGGTTGTTTATTTGAGATGTTTCTTGTTTCTTGAGGTAGGATTGTATTGCTATAAACTTCCCTCTTAGAACTGCTTTGCTGCATCCTATAGGTTTTGGGTCATTGTGTTTTCATTGTTATTTGTTTCTAGGTATTTTTTGATTTCCTCTTTGATTTCTTTAGGGATCTCTTGGTTGTTTAATACCTTATTGTTTAGCCTCCATGTGTCTGTATTTTTTACAGTTTTTTTCCTGTAATTGACCCCTAATCTCATAGTGTTGTGGTCAGAGAAGATCTTGATATGATTTCAATTTTCTTAAATTTAGCAAGGCTTGATGTGATCTATCCTGTAGAATGTTCTGTGTGCACTTGAGAAGAAAGTGTATTCTGTTGCTTTTGGATGGAATGCCCTATAAATATCAATTAAATCCGTCTGGTCTAATGTGTCATTTAAAGCTTGTGTTTCCTTATTTATTTTCTGTTTGGGTGATTTGTCCATTTGTGTAAGTGGGCTGTTAAAGTTTCCCACTATTATTGTGTTACTGTTGATATCCCCTTTTATGGGTGTTAGCATTTTCCTTATGTATTAAGGTCCTCCTATGTTGGATGCATAGATATTTACAATTGTTATATCTTCTTCTTTGATTGATCTCTTGATCCTTATGTACTGTCCTTCCTTGTCTCTTGTAATAGTCATTATTTTAAGGTCTATTTTGTCTGATGAGTATTGCTACTCCAGCTTTCTTTTTGTTTCCATTTGCATGGATTATCTTTTTCCATCCCCTCACTTTCAGTCTGTATGTGTCCCTAGGTCTGAAATGGGTCTCCTTTAAACAGCATACATACAGGTCTTGTTTTTGTAACCATTCAGTCAGTCTGTGTCTTTTGGTTGGGGCATTTAATCCATTTACATTTAAGGTAATTATAGATATGTATGTTCCTATTACAATTTTCTTAATTTTGGAGGGTTTGTTTTTGTAAATCTTTTCTTTCTCTTGTGTTTCCTGCCTAGAGAAGTTCCTTTGGCATTTGTTGTAAAGCTGATTTGGTGGTGCTGAATTCTCTTAACTTTTGCTTATCTGTAAAGTTTCTGATTTCTCTGTCAAATCTGAATGAGATCCTTGCTGGGTAGTGTAATCTTGGTTGTAGGTTTTTTCCTTTCATCACTTTAAATTTATCTTGCCACTCCCTTCTGGCCTGTAGAGCTTCTGCTGATAGATCAGCTGTTAACTTTATGGGGATTCCCTTGTATGTTATTTGTTGCTTTTCCCTTGCTGCTTTTAATCTTTCTTCTTTGTGTTTAACTTTTGTTTGTTTGATTAATATGTGTCTTCATGTGTTTCTCCTTGGGTTTATCCAGTATGGGACTCTCTGTGTTTCCTGGACTTGATTGACTATTTCCTTTCCCATGTTGGTAAGTTTTCAACTATAATCTCTTCAAATATTTTCTCAGACTCTTTCTATTTTTCTTCTTCTTCTGGGATGCCTCTAATTTGAACGTTCGTGTGCTTAATGTTGTCCCAGAGGTCTCTGAGACTGTCCTCCATTTTTTTCATTCTTTTTCCTTTATTCTGCTCTGTGGCAGTTATTTCCACCAGAATGGTCAACTTCTTTTCATGGTTCATATCCCAAAATGGTACATATTCAAACCCAGTGGGGGGCTCTACTCCTGAGTTTTTCAGGGATTCAGGCTGTTGGAGGGACTGTCATTTTTTGATCAGAGAGACAAAGGTGAAATTTCCCTTGTTGCCCCAGAAGGGATAGAGAGTTTTGGGAGATCTTGCCCCAGCACAAACTGTTTTGAATCAAAAGGAGCACACACCATCTACTCATAGCCCATTATCGGAACTCATCACAAGACTCCAAGGCAAAGGAGATCAGATAAACATCACCATCACATGCACCAGCACACAAATCAGAGTGGACATGGCTGCACACCTAAAGTGTCTACCACAGTGTGCATAGCTTAGTGAAGTGTACATTTCCAACATCAGTCACTCCAATCTAGAGCATAAAAGCATGAAGATGGCAAGATGGCACTGGATGATGTTATCAGTCATTAACACATTGACAAGAACCACTTAAGAGATGCATTTTTAGGTGAGGAAAGAACCTGAGATTGAGGAACTGGGCACAGAACTGATACATTAGAAGTACAGAAAACAAACTTGCCTAGCTGCCCATTTTTTTTCCTAGCAGTGTCCTGTGCTTTGATATATATCTCAGGTGAATGAAATGAAATCAAATGTCACCTAACAAAGGCCAGACAGCTGCTCAGAATAATATAACCACTGTCCAAAATCTAAAGATCAGAAAGACTTTGTTGGAACACTAAGAGTGTCTCGGTCTCTCAGGAACAAGGTCATACTTAAACAGAATTCCAACATATTAATTTAAGATGGAAACACTGCCATTCTCAGATAAGACTCACAAACTCACACTCTTATTACAAGAAGAAAATATGAAATGGAAAATCACTGTTACCTGGTAAATAGGAAATTAAAACAAGGAATGTCTGCTGATCTCAAGAATTGCTTCTCAGGTAAGAAGGCTTGAGGAATTCTCATATACTGTAGGAATAATTTGACCAAGGAGAACATGAACCATAAGTCTACTTAGCCAAGACCAGCTATCTAATGGTATAGACATAAAGCTGTCCAAGACCTGGTACTCTTATTTTACACTTTCATGACTAAACCATCTATTTTCCATGGGCTTTCTCCAAATAGTGTAAGCACAAATAATGAGATTTCAGATGGCTGAATTGCATTTACTTCCATTCCACACTGCCTCTCTGAGATGATTTCCAGAAAGCCTTAATTACAATTTTAGATATTCCCACATCCTTTCAGCACATATTCACTCATAGTATTACACATCTCCTCATTTATGATATGTAGATTTTTGCCATTGTAATTCTCAGGGGCTCTTATATTTATTAGTCCTCAGGAACACCTCACTGTGACCCCCATAAAATAAAAATTTGTCCAATTTGGATTAATGCACTGACTTTATTTTCTATGGCAAATTATGTTGCATTTGGATTAACGTTTTGATACTCAGACTACAAAAGGAAAATTGAAAATTAGTCCTAATAATTCTAGACTATATGAAAGATCAAATGAAGTTAATGATCAGCTTTTTACTAAAAAATAAAAATAAAATTAATTAAGATGGCTTTACCTTTCATGTTTTTTCTTCAGATTTTCACTGAAAGGTATTAAGATTTTATCTCCACAGAACAAATTTACCAAATGTTTCATTGGAAACATCTATAAGGCATACATCTACAAGCATTAAAACTATATATATTTATGGAGACAAATTGACACTAATGAGAAGTTTTCAACATGATGCTGAGAGCAGGTCAACATAATCCCTCATTGCATTGGCTCTGGGTAGGTTTGGAATGACAGTTCTACCAAGGACAATTAGATTTGGTAGCATTCATGTTTATAAGTAAAACAGAGTTTATTATACTGTATGATTCCAAAAATGATAGCCTCCCTTTAAAAAAAAAATACACCCTTGGCTGAAGTGCAAACATACCTAACATTCCACTCAATATTTGTGGACGATTAGATTTGAAGTTCCCACTCTCAACTTTTGGGGATAAACACTGCCCTTTTAGTTCTTTCGATTTAAAAATTCAAATGATACCAAGACTGGTAGCAAATCAAGACAGTAGTTTTCTAATGTCAGTCGGTGAACACCTAGAACCAGAAAACTTAAGTAGCATGAAGTTATTAATTACCTCAGGAAAGGTAACAAATTCAATCCAGAAGGGGGAAAATGGCATTAGGAGGAATGAGTCAAAGAAAGGAATAAGGTAGGCTTCATAATATTATTCAGTGTTTGTCTTAAGCAAAATATAACTTTAAACAAGTTTTAAGACCTTTAAGAGAGAAGTTAGGCTTTCATACTTTTTTTTTATATTCCCCTCAGGCTCTTGCAGTAGGCTATAAAGATAGAATGATTCAATAAAGATTTGTTCATTCAATATTTACCACTTTTTTATAGTGTCAACTATATCCTAGTTGCTATACCAGGTTTTAAATGTATATCACAAACAAGAAAGATTCTCTGCTGTCAAAGTGTTTATGGTCTAGGTGGGGTTTCCAAACAATAAAACATGCCATTAGAATTCACTGTTAATACAAGAGCAAAATACAAAACTCAGTTATATTTCTTTAAACTAACAATAAACATTCTAAAAATAAAATTAAGAAAATTATATTTACAATATTATAAAAAATACTTAGAAATAAATTTGCCCAAAGAAGTGTAAGACTCATACTCTGAAGATTACAAAATATAGTTGGAAGAAATTAGAGAAGATTTAAACAAATGGAAAAATCAAAATAAATGAAAGAAATTAGAGAAGATCTAAATAAACGTTCATGAATCAAAAGGCTTAATATTAAGATGGCAGTACCCCTCATATGTATGTACAGATTCAATGTAAGCCCTATCACAGATGGCTTCTTTGCAGAAATGCACAAGCTGATCCTAAAATTCATTTAGAAATTCAAAGTGTGCAAAATGGCCAAAACAATCTTGAAAAAGAAAAGCAGAGTTGGAAAACTCACACTTACAGATTTTAAACCTTATTACAAACCTACAACAATCAAGCAAGTGTAGTAGTGGCATAAGGTAAACATATAGATCAAAGGAACAGAATTGAGAGTCCAGAAATAAAACCTCACATTTATTTAGGAACAATTTAGTTCTGACAAGTTTGCCAAGACAATTCAATGGGGTAAAGAACAGTCTTTTAACAAATAGTGCTGAGACAGCTAGATAGCTACATGCAAAAGAATAAACTGAGCTACATATAAAAGACTTAACTCAAAATTGATCGTAGATATAAATACCATATCTGAAAGTATAAGATTCTTAGAAGCAAACATAGAAGTAACTCTTCATAACCTTGACCTAGGCAATGAATTCGTAAAGAAAACTCCATAAATCCAGGCAACAACAACTATATATATAGTTGGGTTTCATCAATTTTTTAAAATTGTACTTCAGTGGACACCATCAAAAGAGTGAAAATAAAACCCACAGAACAGGAGAATATATGTGAGAATATATTTCAAATTATGTACCTGATAAGGGATTTGTATCTAGAATATATAAATAACTCCTATAACTCAAAAACAGAAAAACAAATGCCCTATTGACAATAGGCAAAAGATCTGAATAGCCACTTCTCAAACAAGATATACACATGGCCAATAGACATATAAAAAGATACTTATACTACAATGAGATGCCATTTCATACCCAATAAAATAGCTACAATCAAAAAGACAGATAATAAAAAATGTTAGTGAAATTGTGGAGAAATTGGAACCTTCATGCATTGCTGGTGGAAATGTAAAACAAGTCAGTCACTGATTTTGTTTTTGTTTCTTCTTTTGCGGTACGCGGGCCTCTCACTGTTGTGACCTATCCCGTTCCTGAGTACAGGCTCTGGATGCGCAGGCTTAGCAGTCATGGCTCACGGGCCCAGTCGCTCCGCGGCATGTGGGATCTTCCCAGACCAGAGCACGAACCCGTGTCCCCTGCATCGGCAGGTGGACTCTCAACCACTGCGTCACCAGGGAAGCCCAGTCAGTCACTTTTAAAAAACTGTTTGCCAACTTCTGTAAAAGTTAAACATGGAATTACCATATGATCCTCTCTTGGCATATACCCAAAAGAACTGAAAACCTATGCCCACTCAAAAACTTACAGGTGAATATTCACAGAAGCACTAGACACAATAGACCAAAAGTGGAAACAGCCTAAATGTTCATCAGCTGATGAATGGATTAACAAAACACTGTATATCCACAAAATGGAATATTATTCAGCCACAAAAAGGAGTGAAGCTCTGATACATGCACAGATGAATTTTTAAAACATTACACTAAATGGAAAAAGCTAGTCACAAAGAACCACATATTATATGATTCCATTTATATGAAATGTCCACAATAGGTGATTCCATAGAGTCAGAGAATATATTAGTGGTTGCCAAAGGTTGGGGTGGAAGGAAAGAGAGAATGGCGAGTAACTGCTAATGGGTGCAAACCTCCTTTTAGTAATGACTAAAATATTCTGGAATTAGATGTCAGTGATTCAGGCATGATTTTGTGCACATTCTAAAAACCACTGATTAATCTACTTTAAAAAGGCAAAGTTTATGATATATGAATCTGCAAGGAATTCAGACAACTTATGCAGTCTAAGGAAATAGTCTCCACAAGACTGCCCTCATTTCACACCTTAGATACAGATTTGGAGGTCCCCAGGGCCACCTTCACTTCACACCAGCTGTCTACAAATTAGAGGGTTTCCTAATAACAACCCTCAGTTTCAATAATGACTCATGGAACTCAAGAAAGCACTGTAATTAGAGTCAGTTTTATTTTAAGAAAGGATACAAATTAAAACCAGCCAGAGGAGGAGATACTTAGGGTGAAATCTGGGAAATTTCCAAAAGTAAAGTTTCCATCATCTTCAAGGGTATGTTAACTTCCCAGCATCAGTATGTTACAATACACATGGAGTATTGTGAAACAGGGAAGCTCACCCATGCATTAGTATCCAGAGCTTTTATTGAGGCTTAATTATGTAGCCATGATTGATTGAATCATTGCCCACATAGTCGAACTCAGTTTCCATCCCTCTTTCCTTGCCCAACGGTGGGGCTCGTATCAGGTAGCTCAAAGCCCAAACTCTCTAATCACTTGATTGGTCTTTCTGGCATGACCAAGTGTTACCTCCTTAATGTAACTTAGCATCTCCTGAGCATAAACAATCAGATATAATCCAAATTACACATCATGAATAACAAAGATACTCTTATCACTCAGGAAGTTAAGAGATTGGAAACTACCTGCCAGCACTCCCAGGACAAAATTCAGATCTCTCTTTAAGTGAGGTCAAATTCCTTACTACACAGAATTATATCTCAATAAAGCTCCTATTTAAAAAAAAAAGAAAGAAAAGTAACACTGAATCCTGATTTATGATAGATACTGCCTACATGCATATAAAGTGAATATAGGAATTTAAGTCATATTAAAGAATTTTAGAAGGATTCTTCAGAAGCGTAATGTATGTATATCACTGATATTGAAATAATGCCCGAATAAAAGAAAAGTTAAACTACTGGCAATAATTTTTAAAAATTTACTGTGGAAGTTCTGTTATGTGAATAAAAAAAGCCATCCATGGAACAAGTAAGAGATGCATGCAGTGCAGGAAGGATATCAAGAGAGGCTCTGGTAAAGCACTAGCTTCAGGAAGTTTCCATGGGTTTGAGTGGTGAATTGTCAACAGGAAACACAGAAAGTAATAGAATCCTTTAAGATACCATGACAAGACTTGACCTCAAAGTCAAGAAAATATAAGTGGAAAATATAACAGTTCTGGAGTCCAGAGTGATGAGCTACACTCTTTAAATCTCCATCCATTCCAGAGAGGATTTGTCCCAGAGTCTAGGCAGGACCATGTTCTCAGCTGAGGACCAAGTGGCCCAAGATATTAGAAGAGAAGAGGAATGCAACACAAAGGGCATGGCTCAGAGTCAATATGAAACCTACCTTCACACAGAATCCATTTGGAACAATTACGTGGACCCAAAGTCATTGATTTTAATCTTTGCTTCTCCTCACAAATAAGCTATGTGAAGAGAATCCTATGGACAATTGCTTAGAGTAGACTCTTCTCAAGGACAGAACTCTGAAGACAAATTCCAGTTAGGAAATTAGAAGTCATGTCGGCCTCATGCATGGTCAGGAACAATAAGGAGCTGAGGAACACCTGGACCCAGTAGCATCAGTATCCTTAACCTACTTTGGAGTGGAGTTCACATCTACTTGAGGAGACCTGTTTGCTTTTACAAGTTAACATCCAAAGCAAAACTGGTTTCTAGCAGAACCCTACTTTAATGAAATGACAAAGCATGGGCTGTAAATGAAAAAAAACTTATCTGAAAAAACTTGTTATAATAAAATTCACTTATTAATAATTTCATTCATCCAAAATATGCTCTTGAACATCTGCTAATAATATATTTATTCATGTAACAGGTATTTATTGGATGCCTACTAATATCAGGCATTTAGTCCCTGATGATACAGAAGTAAACAAATCAAATAAGGTAGAGCTCTGCATTCAGAGATCTTACATCTTAGAAGGAACACAAGTAATAAACACAAATACACACATAAGAACATAGATATGTACCTAAGATAGATAATTCATACAATGAAAATGTACTTAAGAAAATAAAAGGGGGAAATGAGATTAAGTGTGCCTGAGGAAGGGGGATTCTAATTTTGCTATGTTAGATCACAGAAAGCCTTGCTAAGGCAGTGACATTTGGATGACATTTTGCATGGAAAAAAGCCAGGCAAAATGTGGAGGAAGAGAGTTCCAGCTAGAGAAAATATCAAGTGGAATAGGAGAGGGAATATGCTAGGGAATTTGAGGAACAGAAAGAGGGATGACACAGAAAGCAGAGGCCAATATACATAGCTCCTTATAGGCCAAGGGGAGGGGTGTGGATTTAATGCTAAATGCCAAGTGCTGGGCCACGTGGATTACAGGGTCACACTCTCTGCCCTGTTGAGTCTTCCAGTCTAGACTGTGGGGCACAAACACTAAACAAATAGCCACACACACAAAAAATAGAACTACAGACTGGGACATGATACAGAGGAAGACTCCAGATCACCCTGGGGCTTTATAACCAGAAAACCCAATTTAATTTGGGGGTAGAAAGGGCTTCTTGGGGGGAATAACCTTTAAGGGAAAATTTAAAGGGGAGTTGTATTAATATAACCAGTTACATTAAGTTGATTATTTTAGGTTTATATGAATAAATAAAGATAGAGATGAAAGACTTATAGAATTCATTCACTTTAATTAAAAATTTTAAATGGTGACCCTAATGAGGCTCCTGATGAAAAGAATGACAAATTTTCAGTCACACAGAATATATGCCATCAGACATGAAAATTTTATTATCTTTGCAATGACAGATTGATTCACTATACAGGACTTCATAATATTTGAAATTAGGAACATGGCATTAAAGTTCATGAACTGATTACCATAATTATAGTTCATTTGATCTTGATTGCTTTTGTAGGAACTCCTGATTAAATCTGTCTGCCTTTGTAATTACTACAGCTTCTTTCTTACAGTGCTAAAAATTTCTTGGGATAATAATTCAGCATTTTGCCTTCAGCCCTTACCCTCTTCCCGTACCATATTGCTACAGATGTTTTAATCATAATTTTTTTCTTAAAAACCTGGGGTAGTAGTTTACAAAGATTTTCACTTACAGTATTCAGAGACTCAAAACAAGTTGGGGAAGGCAAGCATTATTTATAATGAGGAGACGGAAGATCACCAAGGGGAAGTGAATGATCCTAAGCCACATAACTCTGTGTTAGTTTCTCTTTTTCAGGTTGCCAGAGAGCTCTAGGACGTTGGATTCACACAGGCTGGGAGCCATCCATGCATTCTTCTTCACAGGGAAATGCATGTAAGAGTCACTTTGCTTCTTTACCAAAGGAGAGCAGAGAGGCTAGAAAGAAGCAGAAGGGTAGTGGACAAGTTCCTATTGAAACACGAAGATCTTTTGATCTCCCCCCTCCAACTTTCTGAGTTCTCAGCCTACACCTTACAACTTGGATTTTGGCAGCCAAATAACAAGTCAGAGGCTGCTCCCTGGGACAAAGGAAGAGGCTGGAGGTAGGGGGAATTTTTCTGTATGCAAACATTAACCTTTGAAGAAGACTTCTGTAGATCTAGAGCCCCAACCCTTTACAAAATAATTCATCCAAGAGGGTTCAGTTAGATGAGTGGGCTTCACAGAATTCCTAGAAAACCAAGGCCACCAACATGGGTGGTATTGGATGGTGGTTGCTATTTTGCAAGATTTGCCATGAGAGATGAGAGGCAGGGGACCAAGTTGGTTGGGAGTGTAAGGGCAAGCCCAGAGGAGGTAATACTGAACATTAATTGGATACCAGAAACCTGCCAAAATTTGGGGCTCCAAAAGGAGAAGCTTCCATCCTAGACAAGGCCATGGGATGAAAGCTCAGCCCCAGAGAAACTGTTGACCTGGTATAAAGAGAAGTACAGTGGTCAGTAGTGACTCAAAAATAAAAGTGAGGGCCCAATAATTCTCCTAAAGGACCAACTTCAATTCCTTCTATCCACATATGCTTGGGAAAGAGGGAAAAAATGAGAGGATCAATAGGTATTGGTATAGGCTGAATTGTGTACCCTTAATTCCTATGTCTAAATTCTAAGCCCCAGTACCTCAGAATATGACTTTATTTGGAGACATGGCCTTTAAAGAGTGGGTTAATTTTGCTTATGGTGTGAGGAAATGTTCTAATCTCATTTTTCCACATGTAGCTGTCCAATTTTCCCAGCACAACTTACTGAAGAGGCTGCCTTTTCTCCATCATAATATTCTTGCCTCCTTTGTCATAGATTAATTGACCATAGGTGTGTGGGTTTATTTCTGGGCTCTCTATCATGTTCCATTGACCTATGCTTCTGTTTTTTTGCCAGTTTTAATTACTGTAGCTTTGTAGTATAGTCTGAAGTCAGAGAGCATGATGCCTTCAGCTTTGTTCTTTTTTCCAAGGTTGCTTTGGCAATTTGGAATTTTTTGTGGTTCCATATAAATTTTAAGATTATTTGTTCTAGTTCTGTGAAAAATGTCATGGTATTTTGATAAGGATTGCATGAAATCTGAAGATTGCTTTGAGTAGTATGGAAATTTTAACAATATTAATTTTCCTAATCCAAGAACACAGAATATCTTTCCATTTCTTTGTATCATTTTCAAATTCTTTCATCAATGCTTTATAGTGTTCAGAGTATAGGTCTTTCCCCTCCTTAGTTAAGTTTATTTCTAGGTATTTTATTATTTTTAAAGTGATTGTAAATGGGATTGTTTCCTTAATTTCTCTTTCTGATTATTCATTATTAGTGTATAGAAAAGCAACAGATTTCTGTATATTAATCTTGTATCTTGCAACCTTACTGAATTCATTTATTACCTCTAATGGTTTTTTGGTAGAGACTTTAGCGTTTTCTATATAATATCATGTCATCTGCAAATAATGACAGTTTTACCTCTTTCCTCCTAATTTGGATACCTTTTATTTCTTTTTCTTGGCTGATGTCTATGGCTAGGACTTCCAATTCTATGTTAACTAGAAATAGTGAGAATGGGCAACCTTGTTTTGTTCCTGATTTTAAAGGAAAAGCCTTAGATTTTCATACTGGAATATGATGTTATCTGTGAGTTTGTCATAAATAACTTTTATTATGTTGAGATATGTTCCCTCTATACCAACTTTGATGAGAGTATTTATCATGGAGAGATGTTGAATTTTGTCTAAAGTTTTTTCTGCATCCATTAAGATAATTGTGTGATTTTTATCCTCACATTTTTTAATGTTGTGTATCACATTGATTGATTTGCAAATACTGAACCACCCGTGAATCCCTGGAATAAATTCCACTTGATCACTGTGTATGATCCTTTTATATATTGTTGAATTCAGTTTGCTAATATTTTGTTGAGGATTTTGCATCTATATTCATCAGAGATATTGGCCTCTGATTTTCTTTTTTTGTAGAGTCCTTGTTTGGTTTTGGTAACAGGGTAATAGTGGCCTTGTAGCATGAATTTGGGAGTATCACATCCTCTTCAAATTTTTGGAATAGTTTGAGAAGGATAAGTATTAGCTCTTCTTTACATGATTGGTAGAATCCCCCTGTGAAGCCATCTGGTCCTGGACTTTTGTTTTCTAGTAGTTTTTTTCTTTTTAATTACAAGTTCAATTTTATTACTAGTGATTGATCAGTTCAGATTGTCTATTTTTTCCTGATTCAGGGAAGCTTGTATGTTTCTAGAAATTTGTCCATTTCTTCTAGCTTGTCCAATTTGTTGGCATGTAACTGTTTATAGTATTCTCTTATGATTTTTTGTATCTTTGTGGTATCAGTTGTTATTTCTTCTCTTTCATTCCTTATTTTGTTTATTTGAGATTTCTTTCTTCCTCTTGAGGAGGCTTGCCAAAGTTTAGTCAATTTTGTTTATATTTTCACAGAACCAGTTCTTGGTTTCATTGATCTTTTCAATTGTATTTTTTTCTCTATTGTATTTATTTCAACTCTGATCTTTATTATTTCCTTCCTTTTGCTGAATTTGGCTTTGTTCTTCTTTTTTAAATTCCTTTAGATGAAAGTTTAGGTTGTTTATTTGATATTTTTCTTGTTTCTTGAGGTAGGCCTGTGTGGCTATAAACTTCCCTCTTAGAACTGCTTTTGCTGCTTCCCACAGATATTGGAAAGTTTTCTTTCCATTTTAATTTGTCTCGAGATATTTTCTGATTTCCTCACACCGTTTGAAAACTAAACTCAAATTGGAATAAAGACCTAAATGTAAGACCTGAAACCATAAAACTCCTAGAAGAGAATATAGGCAGAGCACTCTTTGACATGAATCATAGCAATATTTTTTGTATCTAAAAATAAAAGCAAAAATAAACAAATGAGACCTAATCAAACTAAAGGCTTTTGCACAGCAAAGGAAACCATTGACAAAACAAAAAGACAACCTATTAAATGGGAGAAAACATTTGGAAATTGTGTGACCAATAGGGGTTAATATCTAAATTTTATAAATGGCTCATACAACTCGATATCAAAAAAACCCAAAGAACTCAGTTTAAAAATGGGCAGAATACCTGAATAGACATTTTTCCAGAGAAGATATACAGATTGCCAAAAGGCACATGAAAAAATGCTCAGCATCACTAATCATCAGAGTAATGCAAATGAAAACCACAATGAGATATAACCTCACATCTGTCAAAATGGCTATCATCAAAAAGTCTGTAAATATCAAATGTTGGTGAGGATGTGGAGAAAAGGGAGCACTTGTACACTGTTAGTACACTGTTGAATGTAAATTGGTGCAACCACTATGGAAAACAGTATGGAGGTTTATCAAAAAACTAAAAATAGAACTACCATATGATCTAGAAATTCCACAGCTGGGTATATATCCAAAGAAAATGAAAACACTAATTTGAAAAGATACATGCATCCCAATGTTCATAAGAGCACTAATTATAATTGCCAAGATACAGGAGCAACCTAAGTACCCATGAACAGGTGAATGGGAAAAGAATATGCGAAATAGATATTACTATCTATGTGATACAGAATATTACTCAGCCATAGAAAGAATGAAATTCTGCCATTTGCAACAACATGGATGAATCTAGAGAGTATTATGCTTAAGTGAGTGAAATAAGTCAGACAGAGATAGACACTCTGTTATCACTTACATGTGGAATCTAAAAAATAAAACAAATGAATGTATGTAACAAAACAGAAGTAGACTCATAGACATAGAAAAAAACTAGTGTTACCAGTGGGAAGAAAGAAGGGGAGAGGAATGAAATCGGGGTATGGGATTAAGAGACACACACTACCATGTATCAAATAGATAAGCTACAAGGATATTTTGTACAGCAGAGTGTAATATAGCCATTATTCTATAATAACTTTAAATGGAGTATAATCCATAAAAATATTGAATCACGATGTTGTACACCCCAAACAATATAACATTGTAAATGAACTGTACTTTAATTTAAAAAATGATTTGATTAAGTTAAAATGAGGTAATTAGGATAGGCCCTAATCCAATACTATTGCATTGGATTCTTTATAACAAGAAGAAATTTGGACACAAACACAGAGGGAAAACCATGTGAAGACATAGGGAGAAGATAGCCATCTGTAAGACCTGAGACAGGTCTCAGAAGAAACCAACCCTACTAACACTTTGATCTCTGATTCCAAGCCTACAGAATTGTGAGCAAATCCATCTCTGTTGTTTAAGCCACCCAGTCTGTGGTACTTTGTTATGGCAGCCATAGAAAACTAATACAGGTATGTCTATGTTTTTCTTCTAAGCCCCACACTTCTCTGGGGAGAGGGAGCCATCATAATATGCAGCCAACCCCTGAAGAGATGGATTAGAAAAGTAAGGGAGTCTGGTCTGTTGGAGCAGAGAGGGGTGGCATCAGCAGACCCATCTTCAAGGAAATAAGAGTTTCTGGGAAATGAGGAAGGGAATGCTCTTCCCCTCGTCTGTTCCGACGAATTGCCCAAAGACAGCAGTGAAACAGCTCCTCAGTGAAAAAAATACCTTTTTCTCTTCCTTCACAATACAGCATACAAAGGATCACCCCACCCTTCAGAGTGAACCATCTCATTGGGATTTAAAAAATAACAGGTAGTCAGGTTGTTCAAGTCTTTACAAAAATCCTTGACCCAGAAGGGTTAGAATCTAGAAGAAGGAAATCAAGACATAATGGGTGATTATTTTCAATAGTATCACTCTTGACATTCTGCTCTTTCCATTCTTGTGTGTGTGTGTGTGTGTGTGTGTGTGTGTGTGTGTATTCAGAATCATAGCCATTGTGGTTATACAGTTCTCAACTTGCTTTGGTTATATTTTAGTTTTTTAAAAGGCATAGAAAAGTATTCAAATGAGACATGGTATGTGAGAAATGAAAAGAGAGAATGAGTTATTGAAAGCTCTAGAGGAAACCTGAGGTCACCTGTGCTGCTGGAAACCCAGGCTGCAGTGCACTGGAGCAATGCTGTGGTCAAAAAGTACTCCCACCTTCAGTGCTCCAAGAAGAACAAATATTAGGGTGAAGAGCCAGATGGGGTCATTCCCTCCAAGTCTCCCTAGAGACATCCTTAACTGAGCAAACAGGCAGGTAGATGCACAGTGGCACTTCCCCTCCAGGGAGTGGGGACCCCTTCTTGTGTCCTTCACCAGCTGATCTTAGTCATTCGGAATCAGCAAGTCCATCACTTGGAGACTTAATTATCTTTTCTTTACTCAAATCTCCTAATGAATCATTCCAGGAGGTTATTAATTTTTCATTCCAGAATGAGTACATGAAGGCTACCTAGTATGATGTTCTGCTACCTTTGAAAAATTCCACTTATGCCATGGGTCTGTACTGTGAATGGGCTGTACATTCTCTTGATTAACAGTTAGAATCACATTGAATCTTGCCGACAAGGGCTTAAGGCAAGGTCATACTAGCGTGCACCTAAACATCTTTTAACTGAGGTATTGCCAAACCCATACTGGCTTCAACCAGAGGCTGTAGCATGGGGCACTACAGAACCCCACCCCCCAGCCAGAATGCAGGAGCCCCTGTATCTAACATCTGTCAACCTGTCACTGAAGCTGCCTCTACCTGAGTTCAGGATTAATGATCTCTCACTTGAACAATAACATTAGCCTTCATCTTACTTTTCCAGCTTCTCTTCCTACATTCAGCCCTACCAAACCATACTCAACCTACACTTGCTTGGACATACCTCCAAGTTTGTTAGAGGAAAGTTCTTGATATTTGAAAACAAATAAGAGCTAATCAAGGACTCTTCAGCAATATAAGAATTTCCTTAATTTTTTGTCATGTTATAGTTGGTGTTCCATAAATGCACATGAAATGAATCAAGGATGCATAGAGCAGCTCTCTGCTCTGCAGATATAGTGTTCCTACAAGTGTCATCTGTTTCCCACTTCTACCTCAGTTTTTTTTTCAATCACATCAATGTCTTAATTTTTAGTAGTATTTTATCTTCTCGAATTCTTTAGGTAACAATTATTTAATTAGCATCTACTAAGGGCTTTAAATCATGTATTTATTTTTATCCAGTTCTTCATTGTTTGTCTTCCTCAGTAGATTCTAAACTCCACAAAAACAGAGACCTGTCTTACTCACTATGAGATCTTCGACACCTGGAAAATAGTAGGTGCTAAATTATATGTGTAGTGCTAAATGGATGAATGTGTAAACATGCGCCTACAATCTCAACAACTGAGGTTTTTAGGGTTTGTTTCCTCACTCTATCGCTTTCTTTTTTATTCAAACAACATCAAGATCATACCTATTTGTTTTAAAACAACAAAAACTGATTGTTTGGGAGGGCTCTCAGATTAGCCATTTCTTCATGGTGATTGATGGACTGACGTTTTCACTTTTTCACCTTCCATTTTTATCCTGAATCACTCTTCATTCTAATACAGACTACACACTAATAGGTGCTTTTGCAGCAGATGCTGGAACAGTTCCCAGTATGATACTGCAAAGCTTCTTTTCCCAGCAAAATCTGAGTCCATCAGTAACACGTTTATTCTCCACAGCCAAGATTACAATTTTTTCCAGTCAGATTTCACTTGCTTGGGATAAATCTTGTAAGCTATTAAATCTGACTTTCTGATCCCTGCTAACAGGGTATTTGAAGAACTATCAAAGGGACACTGCCAGTGTCTTGTATATTACAGTAAACCCTTGATAGCAGCCATAATGTGTTGTGTGATGGGGAATGTTGTCTAAAGATAAAAATAGGCAGGCGGGCAGTCATCAGCCCAATTGACTTAATTTTACACATGTACAGCCACTGGCATGTCTGCAATGGGATTAAGTAATGCCCTTGTTGGCAAACATTACAACTTTTCTCCAATAACAAATCTTTAGTTGATACTATAACTTTGGTGCAACTAAGTGTAGGAAGGAAAGAACAAATAGTAGTTGATTCCAAAGGAACCCTCTCGTTTAAAAAAGCTCGCCCATTAGGAAGGCATATATCAGATAGAAGTGTGTACATAAGAAGGATTTACAGTTTTTTTTTGTTTTCAAATAGGGATGTAGATAAGCAGAACAGACTGAAAGCTGTTGTCAGACCCTTCCTCTTTTCTGCCTTCACAGCTAGAAGGGAAATTCTAAGTTTGCTACAAGCTCTCTATTAAATCATGATATATGTTTCCTGCACATCATTAAACCTCTAGCTGATTACTTGATGCATTTCTCTGAAACAAGGGAGCCCCACTTAGGACAGGAAGCACTTATAAAAATAGCCCTTTTAGATATCACCTGTGATTCTGATGATCTGTCAAAGCCAAGATGCAGAGAGACCAAGGTCAGAAACACCCTGTGAAAGCAGATTGTATCCCTGCTTCTAGGCAAAACAAAAGAAGGGGGAAAGCCCATGGCTGGTGAATCCATCAATTTCTGGGAAATGATGTCTAATCACAAGTTTGCATATGCAGTAGGTGCCCGGGGTAAAAAGACAGGACCTACAGGGCACATTTAAGATGCATCTCAAATGCAGTCCTCAGAACTCCATTCAAGGAGGGAATAATTGCATGGGACCAGAGGGGGAAGGTGAATGGGGAAAGCAATGGGTTGAGGCTGAAAACCCTTGAGTCTTGTCACAGGTGGGCAGGTGCCCATCAAAGAGTTCACATGGATCCCATTCTGTGTATTTCTGCGGTGATACTATGAAATGTGTGCTTTCCTTTAATATCGTAGAAGAAAAAGCATGTCCTGGAAAGTATAGTTATTTTAGTTGTTTTAATACTGGAATGTTTGAATATAGTGTATATGCTAATTTAATTCCAAGTATTTGTTGCATACTCCCTTATTAACGCAAAGGAAATTGCAGGCAGGTACCGCAAAGGTATAAGCAAAAAAGTCCTTCCATTTGTGACGTGCCTGCTTTTACCAATGCCTGAATTCCATGCTGGCTGAGATTATCTCTGTGTCGAATGGGAGAGGTACTATGAATTCTAAATGCTACATTATCTTGCTTTATAACTGCAATGCCTAATAACAGAAAGAGGGCTTTGGGCCACAATTAATAGCCATTCTTGCAGCTCTTTTAACTCTGCAATCTCTAAGGAGTTTGCTTTCCATTAACATTTCCAGAAGTAGCTTACTTTACATTATTAAAGTGCTGTGAGTGATAGTTTCCAAATTATTCCTAAGCTAATTATTAAAAAAATGGTTACTGCAAAAAGCTTTTCCCACTTTAAATTGTACCTTTAAGAGTCTTGCAATAAATATGAAGATAGAGCCATAGCTATTGTAAGGATCTCTGTTTGTGATATAACCAGTTTTATTAAGCCAATCTCCAGTGTACTCTAAAATGTGTTTTCATTACAAGTTATGGTGCTAAATACCATGAGAAAAGATATGGAAATCAGCAATATTAACTATGCCAGTTAAGGTGAGCCAAACTAACCTAATGAAGAGGATATAGCCACTAGAAAGCTATGTTTTGATATTTTTAAAGGTTAATTAGACTGCCTAATTATCCCAGACTGAGAGTATATTATTCTCTTAGAAAAGCAAGCATAATTAACTTAGAGAGGGGCCTCCCCTACAAGCAAAAACAAGTAAATAAGAAAGCTCCAAGCCAAAGTGGTTTGCTTCTGTTGAAATCCAGTGACTTGACGCTTATATAAATAGGATAAAACACACATGCACACACACTCACACACTCACACACACTCAAACACACACACAATAGCTGTTAAATGTGGCCATCCTGAGAGTTTACAAGATATGGAAGAGTTGACTGCAAATCTACATCCATAATTTCTAATCTGTATAAAGTATGCATCTCAAGAAGATGAAAAGAAAATACTTCCTAGGAAAGAATGGGACATCTGTCACTTTGAGCTGCCTAGCAACAATCCCCCTTTCTTTTGGTAACACTGCCCCAATTTTCTTTCTGGAATTATCTGTTGCACCTACATTGCACTCCCTTACTGTTTAATGTTCCCTAGGAAACTATCCAATAAACCAACTGCACACAAATGTCCACTTCAGAGTCTCAGAGAAGACTTTTCCAGGGAAGCCAATATAAGGTACTGGTGCCAGAATTGGCCCTAGGAAGCAGAAACTAAAATGAGATTTTAGTTTCTATCACTTGTCTGCTGACTGGCAATGAGGATCACATCACTGGTAGTTGGGGTGGAACTGATAGCCCCCTTGTATGCTATAGCAAGATAGATATTAAAACTTTCACAGGTTTTACATAATGGCTTATAAAGTGTTTGATCTACTGATAAAGGATCCTCTTCAGCATTTCATCAGACCAAAGGCTCTATCTTATGGCCAAGGAGGTGAGGTAGTTGACACAAAATTATAGGATCTATTCATCTTCTACCACATCACCTAGAAACTGCAGGCAAAATAGAGCCATAGAATACACAGTTGAGGCACCAGCTTGAAGGTGACACTTTCAAGGATGGGCACCACTCTCCAAGACCTAGTATACACCATAAATCCACTGTATGGTTCTGTGTTCCAACTGGCAGAATACATAGAGCTGAAGACTGAGGAGCAGAAGTAGGAGCAACTGCATTTACCATCACTCCCAGTGGGGAGTTTTTCTCTCTCATCCACATAAATGTAGGCTCTTGGGTCTAGCGATTCTGATTCACAGAGGGAGGACACTTCTACCAGGGGATGCAGCAAGGGTACCATTAATCTATAAGCCCTGGCTGCTGACCTATCACTTCAGGTTCCTTGTGCCAAGAGACCAGATTGCAAGGAAGCTCATTATGCTGGAAGGAGTAATTGACACTGGTCTTCAGGAGGATGTTGAACTACTGTTACACAATGAAGGTAAACGTATGCTAGAAACCCAGTTGATTCAGTGGAGCTTTTTAATACTCCCCTGCCTAATTGTGGCAGAAAATTGTCAAGAGAAGCATTCATGACATGAGAAGGGCATAGTGACCATGCCCCCAGACCCCTCAAAGATGAGAGCCTGGGTCACCTCATGAGGTAAGCCATGTCAGAAGAGGTGCTAGCAGAGAGTACAGGACTCACAATGGGCCATGCAGGAGGGAGCATCAGTTATGGCCCCATGAACAACTGTAGCAGTGGGAGCTGTAATTTGTTTCACCAACCTTACCCTTGTAAAGTTCCCCACAAAGATAGACCAACCAGAATTCTGGAGGAGCTGTTCCCAGATAGGCTGAATTTATACAGCAAATGGATCCAAGTAAAAGGAGTAGACAGTAGTGGATACTGGGGTGCAGCACCCAGATCCCCCACTTAAGACTGAGTTACTACTTCCCCCAGCTGCCAAGGTGTATTTCCAGATGGCAGCACAGGTGTGAATTCTCCAGGAATTTCTGTCAACCATTGAGAGCTTGCTCATCCAACATTATGCCCTATCTCAAGTGTAGCCTTCACTCAACTACTGGTTAATGTGGGAGGGGGTACTAAGCCCTATCTCGGAAGAATCACTCCAGCTTCAGAGTTGCCATCAACAACCACAGGACCATGCAAAGCAATGACAGTATTTCTGATATTTACACATTTCAGTTAGCAAGGTACTGTGTCAAGCGAGGAATACATATATGTCTATGGGCTATCATAAAATAAATTTGTTTTTCCCTGTATTTAACGAAAAAATAAAACCTGCCACAAGATGCATTCCTTTAAGTGAGCTTCCATATTCTATGAAGAAATATTTAGGACTTATGCCAGTATAAGACAATAATAATCTATTTTCCTGGAAGGGAGTAATATAAGGGCCTCATTCTTATCCATTTGTATCCATGCAAAGATTTTTGCAATTAAAGGAAAAAGAAAGAGGAGGCAGGGGGTGGGGGGGGGGAGAAGAAAGAGAAAGGAGGGAGAGGGGAAGGATAAGAAGAAAAATTTCAAGATTCGAAATATAGCAGTATACAAGAAGGCTATTCACGATGACCTATTCTCAATTTATCCCATTCAACAATTTGTCATATAATCCCCCCAACAGTCCACAATAGTCCTTGGCTCCCTAATAAATTACAAGGAATAGATAAAAATGCTGAAATTAGTTCTTATGCTCAAGCTTCTCCATCAACAAACTGTAATAAAGAGAACTACACAGCTCCTGTCCCTGCCTGTTGAAAGCCCGAAATATAAGTCCTATTGCTTAAAGATTGCAGCTCTCTGATTGCAAATGTGACATTGGTTTTGGGCCCTGGGACGTTTGCAAAGATGCAAATGTTAACAGGCGCAGCAAGTCTAGAAAAGGATTTGAGGGAAGACTGTCAGAGCATTAAAGAAAACTCTGAGGCTTGGTTTCCTCACCTGAAGGAAGGGTTGGTTCTCCTGGACATTCTGTCTGCTCCCTTCCAGAAGGACTTGACCAAGCTTCCATGGCCACCCCAGAGAGAGGAAGATGGAGATGTTCATTCCTCCCAGCCAGGGGCAATAGCTCAGTTCCTTTCCATTCTTCCCTGCTGCCATTGGCAGCATCCTTGTGATTTCTTACATGGGCCCCGAGTATTACAGTTTTCCAAATTAAGTTCCTCTCCTTTCCTCTGCAGAGTGCCATGCTCTATCTTGGAATTTTTTCTCCTTCATGTGGAGCAGCTTGCCCTCTGCTTCCTGTTTTCTAGAGGCCAGTTCCCTGGCCCTAATCATTTACCTCAGTAAACTAAGAACATCAGAAACTGAAGAAATTGAAATGGCCATTTTCACTCCCGGAGGTCAGAAGCTGCTCAAGGCCAAATGTTATAGGGGCATTCGAGGCCAAGAAAAAGCAATTTACTTCTCACAACACTTTACCAGGGAGGCAAGTGGAGTCACCCCATTAAAACAAGTCACCTCTTACAATTTCCCTCACTGAGTAGGTCCCCTCAGTGAGGAGAGAAAGCCATGCCCTCCTGCTTACATGCAGTGGACACAGTGATGCTCTGTACGAGTGCTTTCCAGCATCCATCCACGTTTGAATCCCCTGGAAAGCTGCTCACAGCACAAATCCTGGCCACAGCCCCTGAGTTTCTGATTCAGTCATTTGGAGGTGGGGCTTAAAGATTTGCTTTTCTAACCACTCCTCCAGGGGATGCTGACCCTGCTAGCCCACAACACTCACTTTGTGTGGACTTTTGCACCATACTAAGTCTCTACCATGTGTGTAGGGACAGCTGGTGACCCCAGCCAAATGGCTCTCAATGAGTCTGCTTGGGATGGAGATTTGATTTAAAGTAGACCATGAAGGCAAAATCAATACGAAGAGAAATAAGTAGGTGGGCGAGGAAAACCCTGATCTCACGATACTGGCTTTCCAGTCTCACCCGTGATCCATACCAAACCACTGAGCCAATTTCAAAGGGGGGCACTGGTGGCAAAGAAAACTTTCAATTAGCACATCTGCAACAGAAATTGTTGCCTGGATTTTTTTTTGGTTCAATAGTCTTATCAGCCAGGCACCAGAAGGAAGTCCAGCCAGTGAAAGGCTTGTAATTATTTTTATTCACCTTGAAAACTAAATGCTGGTTCAGATGAGAATTCAACTGATTTGCAAACAGTGTTTACTCTTTTCCTTGTCATCACACAGACAGCCAATTAATGACATTAAAGATTAATTAACAGGAAGCTGTGCACTACCTGCCAAAGAGATGATTAAACTTGGAGTCTATGTTTCTTCCCAGAAAAGAAAATAAACCTCAGTAATTAAAGGTTCAGAAGCAGCTTTTGTTCTGGGTACCAAGTCCATCCAAGTCAGAATGAGAAAGGTTTCTTAAAAGTCAAGTGGGTAGGCTCAAGCTGCAGCCAAGTCTTAGCCACCCAGTGACGCCAATTCGCGTGAGCCATCATGTGAGCCAGCGAGCAGCTCCACCCGCCAGGGAAGCGGGAGTCATCACACAGAGCCTCCGTGTGCCTGCTTTCCAAATGGAGCAGCAGCAACTCAGAACTGGCTCCCCATTCCTGCACCTTCCCAACGCTCACAATCACATCCCATTTCTCTAGAATCTTCTCTTAATCTAAAATCATCTTTTCTCAAACGACTCTGCTAAGGCTGCTCATTTTTCTTCCAAAGAAACACATATCAAAAGCAAGGTTTGATCATTCTAAAAATGCATAATTGAACAGAAAGTTTGAGGTTGGGAGAAGGGCATGATCTCACTAGAACATTGCAGACCACCGCTGGTACTGCACACTGGATAACATTTCACAGTTCACAGCGTGTGCTTTTCTTTGTATGCTATCTCATTAAATACTCCCAATAGCCTTGAGAAGTGGTCTTCACTGTTTTTTTTCCACAGATGAAGAAACTAAGCCAACGTGGATGTGCAAAGTCTAACAAAGTCTAGGAATAGGAGGTGTCAAACGATCCCCCCACTAGTGCTGATGTATATCTGTTGACTAGCTGTGGGCTCCTTTCACTGACCGTGCTGAATAAGGGACTTGGCTGTAGAGCCCAGAACAGTAAAGGCAGTCATGAAAATCTCACAGTGAGAGAAAAAACATGGGATGACATAACTTCTAAAAAGATAAGCAGCTAATTAATTAAATAATCACAATTAAATAAAAGCTATAGCTCATGGATCAGTAATGTGACCATACAATGCAGTTCTGGTCCAGAATATTTTGAGAATGACAGGGGACAAATCAGAACTTGTAGTCATCTCATGATTAGCAAAGTGCTTCAAAAATAAATACCCATATATATCAATGTTTCAGGTAGTGGTATTCTGAGTAGCTATTGTGGGTGCCTTGAAACACATAATGCTATAGTTTAGCCAAGATGAATTCTGTATATGTTCTTGTCCAGAAAAGATTCTTCAATAAAAACCTTTTTTAAAAAATTATTAGACGAGCTATATAATCCTAAGGGATGGATGGAATAATTTCAGTTGAAGCCCTGGAGAAATTTTATGGAGAAGGTGACATTTAAGTTCAACTATGAAGGACCAGTAGATAATCTATAGTAAGATAAAGAAAAAGAGCATTTTTAGGTTAGAGGAATTGCTTGAAGAAATAATAATTCAAGGTTATGTTATGGACATAGGAAATGTCATGTTATGCTTGAGGAACAGTGAGTAGGACAATTTTTATGTCTTTATTTAATTAGAAATTTTTTTCCTCTCAAAGAGTAAATGAATGGAGATTCCACAGTAAGTTTTTTAACATACAGTGTTATCTTACTTAACATTGACAATGCTCCCCCAAAGTTAAATATTTATGAAGTTACACTTTGAGTTAGATAAAAGATAAAATTTGCTTCAAGTAATATTTAATAGAAGAATTAGAATGGTAATTAAAAAGACCATTGGTCGCAATGCTTGATAACAGTTGATGCAATTATCACAAAGGTTACTGAGCCAGCAGAAGACACTACAAATAAGTAAAAGCCTAGAAATGGAAATGGCTGGGAACTGATAACTATAGTAATGGGAATGAAATGAAATAAAAGAGTAAATATGTCCATTCAAATCAATAGATAACAGTGCCTTTCTTGCGCAGTGAAATGTTAAAGTTACCATATGGTCAAGTTCGTCTGCAAGTAGATAGTGAGCCATGATGAGATAAGCAGGCTGGGTTTCCATGTTTTGTGATTGTCTGATGCTAAGGAAACATCCCAGAAATGCTGACATAATGGGAGTGAAGGAGAATTTATTTAAGACAATCTTGAATATTGTATATTGAATGAATGCAGAAATTAATAAGTCTAACACAATGCTGAAGGAGAAAGTGTGTTAGTCTCTGAGAAGAGGGAAGAGTTGAGGTTATCACTGTAAAAAATGGAAACAATTTAATTTGTACAATAACAACCACAACATAATAACAAAACCACGTAATATTCATTTATTCTGTAAATTTTTATTGTACACAAGTATGTGCCAATAGACTCTAGTGATACAGTAGTAAATAAAGTTCCTGCCCTCCTCCTGGAGAAAGACAATTTTTAAAAATATGTAAATTAATTCTGAAGAAAAACAAAGCAGGGCAGGAGTACAGAGTGACAGTCATGCTAGTTTAAATCAGGGAAAATTTCTCTTACATTTGAATCATTTTTCTGCTGACAAAACCCTTCCATAAACTCATTTATTTCACTTAACCTTGACAGCAGAATGTTAATTTGGATATTATTCCCACTTTTACAGATGAGAAGACCTAGATAAGTTAATAGCATGGGGTGGGCATTGGTAAGGAGGGGATGCCAGAATGCCCTCGAAGTAACATTGGTTGTGCACCTGGATGTCAAACACCCATCTCAAGGTGCTTTACAAATGCATACAGTCTTCATAAGATGTTTTGGTCTATTTCTTCTTCCCATAAAAATTCCCACCATAGGTTTGAAGTTATTGTACAAGGTAAAACGTCAGTAAATGGCAGACATAGTTAAACATAGTGTGGTGATTCCAAATCCTGTTCCCGTCCTATTGCACAGGGAGTTCATCATGGGTCAGGATCTTTAAAAAAAAAAAAAAATTCAGGGCAGGCTGCCTATTCTTTCCCAGGGAAGGAACAGATATGCACATATATGTACATTTATATACAAAAGACTCATATTCTGAAAATAAAAAGAACTATAATAAAACAACTTTTAAAAAGACACATAGCCTCACAGGAAAAGAAAAGGGCAATGGAATTTAACAGGCACTTCACAAAAGAGGATATACAAATGGCCAATAAACATATTAAAAAGGCTCATATTTATTTATTAAAAAAAGTTTTTTACAGTAGGTCCTTGTTGGTTATCTATTTTAAATATATCAGTGAGCACTTGTCAATCCCAAACCCCCAATCTATCCCTCCCCCCCAACCCTTCTCCCCTGGTAACTGTAAGTTCATTCTCTAAGTCTGTGAGTCTGTTTCTGTTTTGTAAATAAGTTTATTTATATTATTATTTTTTTAGATTCAGCATATAAGCTATACCATGTGATATTTGTTTTTCTCTGACTTACTTCACTATGATGAGCTGCACGTCCATCCATGTTGCTGCAAATGGCATTATTTCATTCTTTTTAAAGGCTGAGTAATATTCCATTGTATATATGTACCACATCTTCTTTATCCATTCCTCTATTGATGGGCATTTAGGTTGCTTCCATGTCTTGGCTATTGTAAACACTGTTGCAATGAACATTGGGGTGCATGTATCCTTTTGAACCATTTTTTTCTCCAGATATATGACCAGGAGTGGGATTGCTGGGTCATATGGTAGCTCTATTTTTAGTTTTTTAAGGAACCTCCATACTGTTCTCCATAGTGGTTGTACCAATTTACATTTCCACCAACAGTGTAGGAGTGTTCCCTTTTCTCCACACCCTCTCCAGCATTTAATGTTTGTAGATTTTTTGATGATGGCCATTCTGACTCTGTGAGGTGATGTATCATTGTAGTTTTGATTTGCATTCTCTAATGATTAGTGATGTTGAGCATGTTTTCATGTGTCTTTTGGCCATCGGTATGTCTTCTTTGGAGAAATGTCTATTTAGGTCTTCTGCCTATTTTTTGACTGCATTGTTTGCTATTGGATATTGTGCCACATGAGCTGTTTGTAAATTTTGGAGACTAATCCTTTGTTGGTCATATCATTTGTGAATAGTTTCTCCCATTCTGTCAGTTGTCTTTTCATTTTGTTTGTGGTCTGAAAAGGGGCTCTTATTTATTTACTTATTTATTTATTTATGACGTGGACTTTTTTTTTTTTTGTGGTATGTGGGCCTCTCACTGTTGTGTCCTCTCCCTTTGCGAAGCACAGGCTCTAGACGTGCAGGCTAAGCAGCCATGGCTCACAGGCCCAGCTGCTCCATGGCATGTGGGATCTTCCCGGACCGGGGCACGAACCCATGTCCCCCGCATTGGCAGGCGGACTCTCAACCACTGCACCACCCAGGAAGTCCCTATGATGTGGACTATTTTTAAATCTTTACTGAATTTATTGCAATATTCCTTCTGTTTTATGTTTTGGTTTTTTGGCCGCAAGGCATGTAAGATCTTAGCTCCCTGACCAGGTATCAAACTTGCATTGAAAAGCAAGGTCTTAACCACTGGACTGTCAGGGACGTCCCAAGGGCTCATATTTATTAATTATCAGGGAACATCAATTAAAATCACAAGGTGATGCTACTTCATACACATCCAAATAGCTAAAATGAAATAGAGACTGTACCAAGTGTTGACAATGATGTGAAGCATCAGGGATTTTTATACACTGCTGATGGGATGACAAAGCAATTAACTTTGGAAAATCTTTAGCAAGATCTATTCAAGCTAGATACTCTAAGACCTTGAAATTCTACCCGTAGGTATATACCTGACAGAAATGCATAGATAAGTTCACTTAAAGACACATTCGAGAATATTCATGGCTTCTTTATTCATGACAGCCAAAAGCTGGAAATAACCAAAATGTGCATCAACAGTAGAATGTTAAATAAACCGTGACATATTCAGGCAGTGGCATTCCATATGGTAATAAGAATGAACTATACACAGCACACAACTACACACCGCAACATAGATGAATTTCACAAACATAATAACAAGCAAAAGAATAGAAATAGACTCAGAGACATAGAAAACAAACATGCTCACCAAACAGGAAAGGAGGCAAATAAATTAAGAGTTTGGGATTAACAGATATACACTACTATATATATGTGTGTGTATAGATAAACAACAAGGACCTACTGAATAGCACAGAGAACTATATTCAATATCTTGTATAGAGATCAGACCTGTGGCTGCCAAGGGTGGGGCGGGGGAGAGGGATGGACTGGGAGTTTGGGGTTAGTAGATGCAAACTATTACATTTAGAATGGATAAACAAGATCCTACTGTACAGCACAGGGAACTATATTCAATCTCCTGGGATAAACCATGATGGAAAAAAATATTAAAAAAAAAAGAATGTATACATGTGTATAAATGAGTCACTGCTATACAACAGAGATTGGCACCACATTGTAAATCAACTATACTTATATTATTGCTTATATAGATTATAAGCAGTAAGCTATAATAGAAGAGAATCTGAAAAATTATATATATAATATATATGTGTGTGTGTATATATATATATCACTGAATCACTTTGCTATACACCTGAAACTAACACAACATTGTAAATCAACTATATTTAAATTTTAAAAAAAAGAAGTTAGGCACAAGACAGTGCTTACTGGATGATACCAATTATATAAAGTTCAACAAAAGCAAAACTAATCTTTTGTGCTAGAAGTCAGCCCGGTACATTTTGGGGGAAGCAGCTGGGAGAGGCGGGGGCTGGAGGAGTGCAATTCTGGTCCCAGTAAACACTCTCCCTTGGTCTGGGTGTGGATTACACTGGTGAGTTTACTTTGTAAAAGTTTATTGTTTATTATATGTCAATAAAAGTGTTTTAAATCTTCAGGAAAATGAAAAAAGAATAAAACTTGCAGAAACAAAGCAAGGGACCCAGTCTGGATTCCATGAGAACTGAAGCAAAGAGAAAGGGCCCAGCTTTGGGAAGACACTGAGGGATCTTGTGTGTTTCTCTTGCAGGCCTCTCCATCCACACCCTCTCATGCTGGCTTTATCCCTAGGAGCTCCCAACAGACAGAAAGAGCAGGCTTTAAGCTCATCGTGAGAACTAAAGGATTTTAAGATCCGCCTGTTTTCAAAGTAACACCCACTATTTTTATTTGATGCAGGCAAAGTCTGTACCTTCAAAGCTGCTTTCATGTTCTGTGCTGACTGAGATCTGTGGCTCTATTGTTACTGAAATGTGGCCTTGGCTTTATCTAGTTATTAAAGGAGATGTTTTAAATCACTCAGATACAAAATGGAAAACTCGATAGGTTGAACTGTTAAAGTTCTATTTGGAATGAACCAAAGAGACTGATTTTCTACTCCACATATTTCCTCTCCAAAACTGATTCTCTGCCACACGGTTTTGTCTGTGTGTTGGTTTATGCAAATTTTACATCCAAAGTTCTCACTGCAACTCTTTTGCTCTCTTTACAAAGGGTCCTGAAACAATCTGCTGGACCCTAGGTTCACCCAAGCACAACCACTAGCATAGATCAACCACAGTATTTTACAGATTCATGTGCTTATTCACTACCTAAGTAAACATCAACTGAACGCCTCATGTACTGGGTTATCTACCAGGAGCATGGCCGAGGAGAGATTGGGTAAGTAACTCAATGTCATACAGTAACCAGGCTACAGCACAGACATTGAAATTCAGGGCTCTTGCCACCCTCTACAGTGTTGTTTCCAGCCCCACTGCCCGACCTCTCCCCCACACCTCTGAAATCTGGGGTACACTCTTATGCTGCTTATAGCTGTTATAAATAAAGGAAAATGTTCAGAGAAAGACTCCTCACCTCATTGCCAAAATGATAAAGATTTGGACAAGATAGACCCCAGATGTTGGGGTGAGGATTTTTTTCTTCTTTCACAATGGGAAGGTGAAAATAAAAGGCTGTCCACCATCCTTTACCACCAAAATGGAGATCAGACTCACATCACTGGTACCAGGAGAGAATTAAAGTGTATGTATCTTTCAAAGGAAAGGTAAATAGGAAAGCTGTAATAGTAAATGTTTACTGTCTTAGATTAACTTTCTCCAAACATGACAAATGTATTTACCAATCAACAGTCAAGTTTCAGGAAGGCATCCTCACCTATTCTACTAGATAATTACAATGCAAAGGATGCACTTGGCAGAAAAGACATATTGCCTCCTTGGAGGACCTTTTAATCACACAAAACTCTAAAATACACTTAACAAATGACCATGCGATTGTTGAGCAAAATTTGTTTTACACATGTTCTTTATGAAGTTAAGCCAAAATGTCCTTCCCTGTAATTTTTGTCCTCATTCTGAATTTTGCCTTTGGAAGAAGCATGTTACAAATTTAATCCCTCTTCACTTTGACAGCTCTTTAAAGATTTAAAAACTTCAAGCATATTACCCACCCCAGGCCTTTTTTTTTAGTCAAAATTAGAACCTATATCCTCTATGATTACATTTAATTTTCCAGTCAGTATAATTTTTTTCAAAGACCAGTTCAGTGATAAGACTTAACCTTTTTTCTTGGATTATAAAAACAGTATATATTCACTATAAAAATAATTTTAAATCCAGACAAAAATGAAGACATAATAAATATCATCATTATTTCCATTACTCTGAAAAAAGCTAACATTTTGTTGTACATTTTTTGAACTCTTTTCTATGCATATTTATAAGTATAACTTGCATGTTGTAAAATGGGTCCATACTATGCATAACTGTTTCAAACCTTAGAAGTTTACTTACTGTACAATGAAGATTTTTCCTTATCAAAAAGTGGTACAAGTGGTTCTGGAAAAAAATGACATAAACTCACTTTTTCCTGTTCTGGAAATTACTCAGCAGACAATGATAAAAGGACTCTGAAAGCTGGAAAGAAGGTGAGTTGGCTAGAAATCTTAGGACATGAGGAATAACAATGTGGTGAGTTTCCTGGGTTCAAGTCTAATCTCCCATCTACCCCAGACTGGGCTCTGGAGAGACCTGCAACCACAAAGCACTATAGACAAAGGCAAAACACAAAAACAATCCAGAAAAGTCTCTTCTCTTTGGCTAAAGGACTGGGAAAGAGACGCTTGTCTTTCCTTCTCTCTCCACAACAAGGAAGTGGTCCAATCAACCTGCAGAAGAGCAAGGAATCCCAGGCCAACCCAATCTGCACTCTATGCTCAGGGCACTGGCCAGGTAGCCCAATCTGCTGAAGGCAGCACCAGCAATGAAGCTTTGTGTCTCCCTGATCTCCATCCAGTGATGCAAGAACACTCAGGTCTAGTGGCTTCTGCCCCCTCATACACACAGAAGGTGGCCCAGTAACAGCAGGTAACCTACAGAATTGCCTTTCACCCCTGCAGATGTCACCAGCAGGATTGAGTTAGGAGTCCCACCAACAGCAGAAAAAAAAAAAAAAAAAAAAAAAAAAAAAAAAGAAAAAGACCAAAACAGCATTGCAAAGGTTCTGAACACTAAAATGCCATGGAAATAAAGATACACAAATAGGTTAGAACTTCCACAATAAACCTAAGCAAGGCTACTGTTTACTAAAATAGAAGATTTAAGTAAGATCAAGGTTCCTAACATAGTAACCAAAGTGTTCAGGAGGAAATAAAACATCATTTATGCAAGGAACCAGGAAAATCATAATTTGAATTAGAAAATACAATCAATTTATGTCAACATTGAGATGTATCAGATGTTAAAATTATCTGCTAAGGATTTTAGAACAGTCGTCATAAAAATGTTTCAGCAATCAATTACAAATTTTCCTGAAAACAATGAAAATAAGTCAATCTCAGCAAAGAAATTGAAATTATGAAAAGGGACCAAATGAAAATCATAGAAATAAAAAGATAACCAAAATTTAAAAGTGGCTGGATGGTCTCAACAGTATAGAGATAACAGAGAATAGAATCAGTGAGCTTGAAAACAACCAATAGAATTTACTCAGTCTGCCCAACAGAGAAAAAATAGATGGAAAAAATAAATGATCAGAGCCCCAGGGACATGTTAAGCAATAGCAAAAGATCTAATGTTTGTATCATTGGAGTTTCAGAAGGAGAAAGAGTATGGGACTGAAAAAATATTTAAGAAATAATGCCTGAAAATGTTTCAAAATAGGCAAAATCATAAATCTACAGATTCAAGAAGCAAGATGAACTTCAAATAGGGTGAACCTTAAGAAATTCACATGAAGATACAACATAATTAAACTTTTTTTTTTCTTGAGAATCCTGTATTTATTAAAACACTGCCAACATGGACTAAATGATTTTTAATTAATTTTTAAAATTAGAGAATAGTTGATTTACAACTATTGTGTTAGTTTCTGCTGTACAGCAAAGTGAGTCTGTTATACATATGCATATATCCATACTTTTTAGATTCTATTCCCATATAGGTAGTTACAGAGTACTGAATAGAGTTCCCTGTGCTATACAGTAGGTTCTTTTTTTATATAATTGGAGTATAATTGCTTTACAATATTGTATTAATTTCTGCTGTACAACAAAATGAATCAGTTATGTGTATACTTATGTCCCCTCCCTCTTGAGCCTCTCTCCTACTCCCCCATCTTATTAGTTATCAATTTTATGTATAGTAGTGTGTGTATGTCAATCCCAAACTCCCAATTTATCCCTCCCCCCATCCCTTTCCTGCTTGGTAACCATAAGTTTGTTTTCTACATCTTTAACTCCATTTCTGTTTTGTTAATATGTTCATTAAAACTAAAGACAAATAAAAGAAATCTTTAAAACAGCCAGATGGAAAAGAAACATCACATGTGAAGGAAGAACAATTCAAATGACAGTGGATTTCTCACCCAAAACTATGGAGGCCAGAGGATGTGGCACAACATTCTTTCAGAAGAACTGTCAACTCTGAATTCTATATTTGGTGACACTATCTTTCAGGACTGAAGGAGGACTAAAGACATTCTCAGATGAAGGAAAACAAAGAGCGTGTGTTGCTAGCACACCTACCCTTGAAGAATGGCTAATGGAAGCTCTCCAACAGAAAGATAATGATAACATAAGCATGCTGGGACCTTCATAAATAAGAGGACAACAAAATGGGTAAAAATAGAAAAAAACACAATAAACTACCCTGCACCTCATGAGTTTCTTTAGTTATATTTCATATTTATACTATTTATAACATGGGATGTGTGTTCAATATATGCAGAGAAAATACCTAAGATAATTTCATTTGAAAAGTAGGGAGGTAAAAAGATACAAATGGGAGTAAGTTTTTTAATAGTTGAAATGGTAAAAACATCAATATCAGTGGCCTGTAATAAAAAAAATATTTTATATATACAAACACATATATCATAATACCTAGAGCAATCACTAAGATAAGCAATCAGTATGCAAAATGATGTATTCAAAAATGGCATAGGGGGCTTCCCTGGTGGCGCAGTGGTTGAGAGTCCGCCTGCTGATGCAGGGGACACGGGTTCATGCCCCGGCGCGGGAAGATCCCACATGCCGCGGAGCGGCTGGGCCCGTGAGCCATGGCCGCTGAGCCTGCGCGTCCGGAGCCTGTGCTCCGCGACGGGAGAGGCCACAGCGGTGAGAGGCCCGTGTACCGCAAAAAAAAAAAAAAAAAAAAAAAAAAAAAAAATGGCATAGGGTTAGGACCTGTGCAGATAGTGAGAGACAGCAAGTTAAAAGGAGGGCCTCTTGAGTGTGGGGTACCAGAGTCTGGAGATCTGCAGTCCACCTGGGAACAATTACTGGGTATGGTGTGAATTGTGGTCAAGTCTGAATTTTTGGCCATGTGGCTGACAGGGCCTTTGTGCTCCAGCCGGGTGTCAGGATTGTGCCTCTGAGGTGGGAGAGCTGAGTTCAGGATATTGGTCCACCAGAAACCTCATGGCTCCACATAATATCAAACGGGGAAAACTCTCCCGGAGATCTCCATCTCAACGTTAAGACCCAACTCCACTCACCTACCAGCAAGCCACAATGCTAGACACCCTATGCCAAAGACAGGAACACAACCCCACCCGTTAGCAGAGAGGCTGCTTAAAAATCATAGGGTCACAGACATGCCAAAACACACCACCGGATGTGGTCCTGCCCACCAAAGACAAGATCCAGCCTCATCTACCAGAACATAGGCACCAGTCCACTCCACCAGGAAGCCTAAACAACACACTGAACAAACCTTGACCACTGGGGGCAGACACCAAAAACAACAGGCACTATGAACCTGCAGTGTTCAGAAAGGAGACCCCAAACACAGCAAGTTAAGCAAAATGAGAAGAGGAGAAACACACAGCAGATGAAGGAGCAAGGTAAAAGCCCACCAGACCAAATAAATGAAGAGGAAATAGGCAGTCTACCTGAAAAAGAATTCAGAGAAATGAAAGTAAGCGTGATCTAAAATCTTGGAAATAGAATGGAGAAACTAGAAGCAACGCTTAACAAAGACCTAGAAGAACTACAGGGCAAACAAACAATGATAAACAACACAATAAATGAAAATAAAAATTCTCTAGAAGGAACCAGTAGCAGAATAACCAAGGCAGAAGAACAGATACCTGACCTGGAAGACAAAATAGTGGAAATAACTACTGCAGAGCAGAATAAAGAAAAAAGAATGAAAAATGAGGAAAGTCTCAGAGAACTCTGGGACAACACTGAACGCACCAACATTCAAATGATAGAGGTCCCAGAAGAAGAAGAGAAAAAGAAAGGGACTGAGAAAATACTTGAAGGGATTAGAGTTGAAACTTCCCTAATATGGGAAAGGAAAGAGTCATTCAAGTCCAGGAAGCACAGAGAGTCCCATATAGGATAAATCCAAGGAGAAACATTCCAAGACACATATTACGCAAAATATCAAAAATTAAATACAAAGAAAACATATTAAAAGCAGCAGGGGAAAAGCAACAAATAATATACAAGGGAATCCCCATAAGGTTAACAGGTGATCTTTCAGCAGAACTCTGCAAGCCAGCAGGGAGTGGCAGGACATATTTAAAGTGATGAAAGGGAAAAACATACAACCAAGATTACTCTACCCACAAGGATCTCATTCAGATTCAACAGAGAAATAAAAATCTGTACAGACAAGCAAAAGCTGAGAGAATTCAGTACCACCAAACCAGCTTTACAACAAATTCTAAAGGAACTACTCTAGGCAAGAAACACAAGAGAAAGAAAAGCCCTATAAGAACAAATCCAAAATAATTAAGAAAATGGTAATAGGAACATACATATCGATAATTACCTTAAATGTAAACAGATTAAATTCTCCAACCAAAGACATAGACTGGCTGAGTGGATACAAAAACAAGACCCATGTATATGCTGTCTACAAGAGACCCATTTCAGACCTAGGGACACATACACTGAAAGTGAGAGAATGGAAAAAGATATTCCATGCAAATGCAAATCAAAAGAAAGCTGGAGTAGTAACTCTCATATAAGACAAAATAGACTTTAAAAAAAGACTATTACAAGAGACAAAGAAGGACACTACCTAATGATCAAGGGATCAATCCAAGAAGAAGATATAACAATTGTAAATATCTATGCACCCAACATAGGAGCACTTCAGTACATAAGGCAAATGCTAACAGCCATAAAAGGGGAAATCGACAGAAACACAATCATAGTAGGGGACCTTAACACCCCATTTTCACCAATGGACAGATCATCCAAAATGAAAATAAATATGGAAACACAAGCTTTAAATGATACATTAAACAAGATGGACTTAATTGATATTTATAGGGCAACCCATCCAAAAAGAGAATACACTTTCTTCTCAAGTGCTCATGGAACATTCTTCAGGATAGATCATATCTGTGTCACAAATCAAGCCTTGATAAATTTAAGAAAATTGAAATCATATCAAGTATTTTCTCTGACCACAAGGCTATGAGACTAGATGTCACCTACAGAAAAAAAAATCTGTAAAATTACAAACACATGGAGGCTAAACAATACACTACTAAATAACCAAGAGTTCACTGAAGAAATCAAAGAGGAAATTTAAAAATGCCTAGAAACAAATGACAATGAAAACACAATGACCAAAAACCTATGGGATGCAGCAAAAGCAGTTCTAAGAGGGAAGTTTATACCAATACAATCCTACCTTAAGAAACAAGAAACATCTCAAACAACCTAAACTTACACCTGAAGCAATTAGAGAAAGAACAAAAATACCCCAATGTTAGCAGAAGGAAAGAAATCATAAGATCAGATCAGAAATAAATGAAAAAGAAATGAAGGAAACAATAGCAAAGATCAATAAAACTAAAAGCTGGTTCTTTGAGAAGATAAACAAAATTGATAAACCATTAGCCAGACTCATCAAGAAAAAAAGGGAGAAGACTCCAGTCCATAGAATTAGCATTGAAAAAGAAGAAGTAACAAGTGACACTGCAGAAATACAAAGGATCATGAGAGATTACTACAAGCAACAATATGCTAATAATATGGACAACCTGGAAGAAATGGACAAATTCTTATAAGAGTAGAACCTTCTGAGACTGAATCAAGAAAAAAATAGAAGATATAAACAGACAAATCACAAGCACTGAAACTGAGACTGTAATTAAAAATCTTCCAACAAACAAAAGCCCAGGACCAGATGGTTTCACAGGAGAATTCTATCAAACATTTAGAGAAGACCTAACACCCATCCTTCTCAAACTCTTCCAAAATATAGCAGAGAGAGGAACACTCCCAAACTCATTCTACAAGGCCACCATCACCCTGATACCAAAACCAGACAAAGATGTCACAAAAAAGAAAACTACAGGCCAATATCACTGATGAACATAGATGCAAAAATCCTCAACAAAATACTAGCAAACAGAATCCAACAGCACATTAAATGGATCGTACACCATGATCAAGTTTATTCCAGGAATGCAAAGAGTCTTCAATATATGCAAATCAATCAATGTAATATACATATTAACAAATTGAAGGAGAAAAACCATATGATCATCTCAATGAATGCAGAAAAAAGCTTTTGACAAAATTCATCACCCATTTACGATAGAAAACCTGCAGAAAGTAGGCATAGAGGGAACTTACCTCAACATAATAAAGGCCATATATGACAAACCCACAACCAACATCATTCTCAATGGTGAGAAACCATTTCCTCTAAGATCAGGAACAAGACAAGCTTATCCACTGTTATCCACCATAGTGTTGGAAGTTTTAGCCACAGCAATCAGAGAAGAAAAAGAAATAAAAGGAATCCAAATTGGAAAAGAAGTAAAGCTGTCACTCTTTTCAGATGACATGATACTATACATAGAGAATCCTAAAGATGCTACCAGAAAACTACTAGAGTTAATCAATGAATTTGGTAAAGTAACAGGATACAAAATTAATGTGCAGAAATCTCTTTCATTCCTATACACTAATGATGAAAAATCTAAAGTGAAATTAAAGAAACACTCCCATTTACCATTGCAACAAAAAGAATAAAATACCTAGGAATAAACCTACCTAAGAGACAAAAGACCTGTATGCAGGAAACTATAAGACACTGATGAAAGAAAATAAAGATGATACAAACAGATGGAGAGATATACCATGTTATTAGATTGGAAGAATCAACGTTTTGAAAATGACTATACTACCCAAAGTAATCTACAGATTCAATGCAACCCCTATCAAATTATCATTGACATTTTTCACAGAACTAGAAAAAAATTTTTCACAATTTGTATGGAAACACAAAAGACCCTGAAGAGCCAAAGCAATCTTGAGAAAGAAAAATGGAGCCGGAGGAATCAGGCTCCCTGACTTCAGACTATACAACAAAGCTACAGTAATCAAGACAGTATGTTACTGGCACAAAAACAGAAATGTAGATCAATGGAACAGGATAGAAAACCCAGAGATAAACCCACACACATATGGTCACCTTATTTTTGATAAAGGAAGCAAGAATATACAATGAAGAAAGCCTCTTCAATAAGTGTTGCTGGGGGCTTCCCTGGTGGCGCAGTTGTTGAGAGTCCGCCTGCCGCTGCAGGGAACACGGGTTCGTGCCCCGGTCCGGGAAGATCCCACATGCCGCGGAGCGGCTGGGCCCATGAGCCATGGCCGCTGAGCCTGCACGTCCGGAGCCTGTGCTCCGCAACGGGAGAGGCCACAACAGTGAGAGGCCCGCGTACTGCAAAAAAAAAAAAAAAAAAAAAAAAAATAAGTGTTGCTGGGAAAACTGGACAGCTACATGTAAAAGAATGAAATTAGAACACTCCCTAACCATACACAAAAGTAAACTCAAAATGGATTAAAGACCTAAATGTAAGGCCAGACACTATAAAAGTCTTAGAGGAAAACATAGACAAAACACTCTGTGACATAAACCACAGCAAGATCCTTTTTGACCCACCTCCTAGAGAAATGGAAATAAAAACAAAAATAAACATATGGGGCCTAATGAAACCTGAAAGCTTTTTTTAACAGCAAAGGAAAACCTGAATAAGACAAAAAGACTACCTTCAGAATGGAGAAAATATTTGCAAATGAAGCAACTGACAAAGGATTAATCTCCAAAATTTACAAGCAGCTCATGCAGCTCAATATCAGAAAAACAAACAACCCAGTCCAAAAATGGGCAGAAGACTTAAATAGGCATTTCTCCAAAGAAGATATACAGATTGCCAATAAACACATGAAAGGATGCTCAACATCACTAATCATGAGAAAAATGCTAATCAAAACTACAGTGAGGTATCACCTCACACCAGACAGAATGGCCATCATCAAAAAATCTACAAACAATAAATGCTGGAGTGGGTGTGGAGAAAAGGGGACTCTCTTGCACTGTTGGTGGAAATGTGAAGTGATACAACCAGTATGGAGAACAGTATGGAGGTTCCTTAATAAACTAAAGATAGAACTACCATGACACCCAGCAATCCCACTACTGGGCATATACCCTGAGAACACCATAATTCAAAAAGAGTCAGGTACCACAATGTTCACTGAAGCTCTATTTACAATAGCCAGGACATGGAAGCAACCTAAGTGTCCATCGACAGATGAATGGATAAAGAAGATGTGGCACATATATACAATGGAATATTACTCAGCCATAAAAAGAAACGTAAGTGAGTTATCTGTAGTGAGGTGGATGGACCTAGAGTCTGTCATACAGAGTGAAGTAAGTCAGAAAGAGAAAAACAAATACCATATGCTAACACATATATATGGATTCTAAAAAATAAAATGGTTCTGAAGAACCTAGGTGCAGGACAAGAATAAAATGCAGACCTAGAGAATGGATTTGAGGACACGAGAAAGGGGAAGGGTAAGCTGGGAGAAAGTGAGACAGCGTGTACATGTATACACTACCAAATGTAAAATAGATAGCTAGTGGGAAGCAGCCGCATAGCACAGGGAGTTCAGCTTGTTGCTTTGTGACCACCTAGAGAGGTGGGATAGGGAGGGTGGGAGGGAGGGAGACGCAAGAGGGAGGAGATATGGGGACATATGTATATGTATAGGTGATTCGCTTTGTTATAAAGCAGAAACTAACACACCATTGTAAAGCAATTATACTCCAATAAAGATGTTTTAAAAATAGTATAAATAAATCAAAATAGAATTCTCAAACTTTTCTGAGTAACGCCAGAAAACAAAAGGATCAAACAGAATACTAATAACAAAATGGCAGACTTAAGCCTTAACATATCTATAATTACTTTTAATGGAAAGTTATTCCAGTTTCCAAAAGGAAGAAAGTGGATTCTGATCAGCTTTGTGATAATCCTGAGCAAAATCTTTATAATGAAATAATTACATGTCAACTCAATGGGACCAGAGAATGAGGAATTAGATGGGGTGTGGTGGCATAATATATTTTATGAAATCCTTTGGACAGGTATCAGGTTAGTAATTATTAGTAAGTGTTAATTTTGGTCATATAAAAGTACACAGTGGTGGGGCTTCCCTGGTGGTGCAGTGGTTGGGAGTCCGCCTGCCGATGCGGGGGACGCGGGTTCGTGCCCTGGTCTGGGAGGATCCCGCATGCCGTGGAGCGACTGGGCCCGTGAACCATGGCTGCTGAGCCTGCGCGTCCGGTGCCTGTGCTCCGCAACGGGCGAGGCCACAGCAGTGAGTGGCCCGCGGACCGCAAAAAAAAAAAAAAAAAAAAAAGTACATAGTGGTAATTGATTAGTTATATAATTCACTAACTCTAAAGTGCTTTACATACTTAACACCTATATAGGTACATTAGTAACTAATATTTATAAACATTTAAAACATATAAATTTTCCACTTTCCATACATTTTCCTTTTTTGAGCCTCATATCAAGTCTATAAACTAGGTATTATAAGCTACAAATGAAATTTGAAGAAATCAAGTGTAAGATTGACTTGCATAAGGTCATGCTGCCCGCACGTGACAGTGCTGAAATCTCAGCCCAGGTATTCTGTCCCCAAATGCCATCATTTTTCTACTGTATCATACAGGTCCCCCAGGAGTTCCAAGGAACACAGTAGCTCTCAGCACTCCTCACAAGACTCCCAAGACATGATAAACTCAGGGTTGTCACGTTTATGGTGTTATAAACAATAACCTCACAGGTGTGACTAGGTCTTTCAATCTTGGAAAGGCATTTCCTTAGCATCCTAAGTTCAATGGTGGGCTTTTCACTAGTTCTTAAAAGGAAATGTTTTGAAAGTTTAATAGATCTTTATTGAGCATCCATTATATGTAAGTAACTGTGCAGAACACTGTGTGGATCAACAGAGTTTCTTTCCCCCACAAGGTACTGGAAGAGATGAATAAAGGCTTAGGTGACTGTAGTAGTATCAGTCAGAATTCAGTCAGGGAAGTGGAGTCACCATGGGTGCTATGGGATAAAGGACTTGTTACAGGACGCACACCTTCATGATTGTGGAGATGTTGAGGGAAATGAAGGTGTGGAAAAGGAAGCTGGAGGATCAGAGGAAAAGGCGCTAACAAGTCTGCCTGAAGCCCTGGTGTGGGTAAAAAGTCAGAACAGGAAGGGAAATGTTGGGGCCAGAGAAGGGAAATCTTGTGGAGAGGTATTCGGGAGCCTCCTGGAGAGCCACAACCTCTGTAGATCCACCACTAAGTGTCTGATGGTGAGCCTGGGATCCCCGCCAGTCAGCGGGGTAAGCCATCAGGAAGAAGAGATGATGTAGAGCAGTGGAGAGCAAGGAAGAACTGGGACCTGCTCATCACTCTGGTCACCTCAGCATCATTCCAGTCCCTGTATTTAACCAGGTGAGGACATCCAGAGAATAATAGCAGCTGCTTTCCTTCTACCTCCCAAATATGTCTCTCTTTTGGCCAACTCAAACTTGAGACAAAACGAGGAAGAAGATTCTGGGAAAGGTAGGTCTCGATGTAACTATGTTGACAATAAAAATCCAGTACGATGAGTTAGACCAAAAGGGTATCAGAGCTGGGGTACAAATACCTTATAATAGGAGGAGGGAGGCACAAAAGAGGCACTGGCTCAGGAGCCAGAGGTTCAGGAAACCTCTCTGCCTCCATATTTCTTGCCTCTCCTCTTTTCTCAAATACTTGGCTCTAGTGGGAATGATGCTGCACCCTTGTCACAGCATTTACTGTGTGATCTTGGGGAAGTTACTTAACCTCTGTGAGACTCCATTTCCTCATCTGTAAATGGAGAATAATGAAACATATCTCAATGAACCATGAAAATCCCATGAGAAATTACAAGCAAAAGCTCCTGGTACACAGCAGATGCTTGAAAAGTTGTGTCCACCTTCTCTCCCACTTTGCTCTTCTGCACTAGCTTTTCTGCTTCAGAGGTTTATATTCAATCTTGGAGCACGTGTCAACTCCGGTTCTACAAATGACCCTGATGCTACGTAGACTCTTGCTAAATGCTCGAATAATTCTTAAATACATCATGCATTCTGAATTTCCTTTTTGAATCATGGAAAGTATATTTTAAAGTCTTCCAACTCTTCATTTCTAAAGTGGTACCTAAAATGTATTAAGCCCTTAGATGGTGCCAAGGTCTGCAGAATGTGTATGCTTATAAAAAGGTAAGAACCTAATGTTTCATTCCAGGTGTCCTTGTCAAGTGGTGATTTCCCCCATTTCTTTTCACACGACCCCTTTGTTCTTCATTGAGACCCTTGCATTTGTTACACTGAGCTCTTGGGAAGTCTCCTCCACCAAGTCCTGAGCTATTCAAGATGTCTGGCCAAAAGCCTTGCAAGTGTAGGTGCATGTAATTAGGATCAGGTGGGCTGTCCTCTTTATTCACCCTTCTTTCCATCTGTTTAGTTCCTTGCTGACAAGCAATTCATCTATCATGCTGAGTAATTGATTCCAGATTAAAGAAGTTTTCTCTTGCATCTCCCCAACCACAAGCAGAAATGCTCTCTCCCTGCCTCTCTCTCCGTATATATGTATATAGCCCATGTTATATTTTGTCCACTGTACCCCTTTGGGATAAATCAACTGCAATCAAAAATAGGATTGTTTAAAAAATGGGAATGGGAAATGTGGGGAGAGGAGAGTGCATGATGGGAAATATTAGCGCATATGCAGCGGACCATTTGGAGAATATTGCCCAACACCACTCAGCCAAGTCGAAGGGAATTGATGAAGGGATTCCAACTGGCCAGATTTCTCCTGTAATCCATACAAATTCAAAATGACACTTTATGTATGAGCAGAGAAATCCACAAATCAGAGCAAAAGATGGATCTGCAAGTGCAGTTTTTTGTGGCTGCAGCATTAATGCTCTCAGTGTGCATGCTGTCAGAGCGATTGTGCAATGTGGGTTTGTTGTGGTGGAAGAAATAAAATGCACAAAGTACTTGGAAGAAGAGGTTGAGCCAGGAGAGCTTCCCAAAGCCCTTACCCCACATTTCTCCACATTAGTGTAGCAGATGTTTCAGAGAATTACATAAAACAACAAATGTAATAATAATTTAAAATAATGTCACTATGTAACTCTAAGGCTTTTTTTTTTTTTTTTTTTTGCGGTACGCGGGCCTCTCACTGCTGTGGCCTCTCCCGTTGCGGAGCACGGGCTCCGGACGCGCAGGCTCAGCGGCCATGGCTCACGGGCCCAGCCGCTCCGCGGCATGTGGGATCTTCCCGGACTGGGGCACGAACCCGTGTCCCCTGCATCAGCAGGCGGACTCTCAACCACTGCGCCACCAGGGAAGCCCCTAAGGCATTTTTTATTACACAGGATGATATAAATTATTTACTCATTATTTAAATTATTTTTCATTCATTAGTCCTAACTAAAGTGGAAAATGTCAACATCAAGTAGCGTTTATTTAAGCACTATCTTTTTTGTATCTATTCGTTATTAACCTAAAGTCTAGTTGAATAGATCCTTCTAAGAAAATACAATCTAAGCTGAACCCAATATTGTATACAAACATATAATTAGCACAAATAACTATACAAATAGCTATGATTGCACAAATAATGAAATATTTGCAGTTTTTTTTTTCAATTTTAACACTATATTCTAAACTAAAGCAACCTGCCAGGTGCTTGCCTTAGCCCATACCCCCCCCCCCCAAAACACACACACACACCTTATTTGCATCAATCCCTCAGCTCAAATCTTACATGAAGAACTATCACAAAGATGGGTTGGTGAAGAGCAACTTGGCTCCCCGGCCCTGCCATATTATGCTGACTTTTTTTTTAAAAAGCACCTCTAATTAATGTGCTAAGTACAGGATAAGCATTAGCAAAATAGAGCAAATTTAGGTTTCCCTTGATGTTTTATTGGCCAAAATCAGTAAGTAAATTATTTCTCAGGACTGCTTCTCTTATGGCCCTGTACCTTTATATTTCATTTCCACATTATTAAACAGGTGTGCAACTGCCATATTGCCTCCAAACTGTTGGCCAATTGCCCATTTTCTGCCTTCTACATTACTCAGAATTAGATATGGCTGGTCTCACAATTGAAGCGAAATCATTTCTAGAAGCCCCTCAAAAGTGCTTGCTGGAAAAAAAAAAAAAAAAAAGTCCTTGCTGATGAACAAGAAGGGTTCCAAATACAGAGTCCAATATTGCAGTTGGATAATTATGCATTTCTTGCTCCACAACATTCACCAGCGTTGTCTTGAAAAAAAAATCACATCATGAAACCTTTTACTTTGATATTCCTTGAGAGTTTTAAGAAAGGGTTTAAGGTATTCAGCACGCAAAGCTCTTATTGACCTGAATCTTCCTATGACACCTATCTCGGCTTTCCTTATTCTCACCTGCACACCCTAACCTGTGGCCCTATTCACTTAAATGTATTGTTATTACCTGAATCCTCATCTATTTGCTTATGTCTGGAACACTTCCCCTCTACTTGGTCTCTTGGAGAATACCCACCCATCTTTTAAGGCTCTAGATAGTGTGCCCTGGTCCTGATAGAGATTGGAATAAGTATCCCCACATTCAGCACCATCTTCTTTCATAATTCTATTTACACGTTAGAACCACCTGGGGTTTTTCTTGTTTGTTTGTTTTGTTTTTTTCACTTATCTGTCTGCCTCACTGACTGAGAAATTCCAAAGACCAAGACCTTTGTCATTAATTTTAGTATTACCAATTTCTGCCCTGTGCCTGGTACACAGCAAATACTCAATACATATTAATGGGTGTACAGATGGATGGATGAGTGGATGGATGGATGGATGGATGATAGAAAAGTTACAATTTCCTAGCCAGTTACCACTTGCTTCTTGTAGTAAAGTGGCATTGTCTTGCAATGTGCTGTGATGAAATTAAGGTCTGTCCATACCCTCCGTTCCCCTCTACTCATCCTGGAGCTGTTAGATTTAATTAGAAGGCATGAAAAATTTGAGACCCCAAAATAAAAATCAAAGCAGCAATCTCCTCAATAGTAAAAATGTTGTTTCTGTTGATTGTACTCTTGTAAGAAGCAGCAAAAACCATTCATGATTTAAAATTCAAAGTATGGGGCTTCCCTGGTGGCGCAGTGGTTGGGGTCCGCCTGCCGATGGACGGGACGCGTGTTCGTGCCCCGGGCGTGGAGGATCCCGCATGCGGCGGAGCGGCTGGGCCCGTGGGCCATGGCCGCTGAGCCTGCGCGTCTGGAGCCTGTGCTCCGCAGCGGGAGAGGCCACAGCGGTGAGAGGCCCGCGTACCGCCAAAAAAAAAAAAAATTCAAACTATGTTGTATACATTTTTAAATGCTTTTTCAATGCTGTTTTTACTTCCTATCTCTGCTCATTTGTACTTACGTGATGAAGATAAAAATTTGTTATCATTGAGCATCTTCCTTGAAAAAGAACGCCTGGCATCTCTACAGCCCTTTCTCTTTGACAGAAGGACTTACTCTATGGGAAAATATATCAATGTACAAGCCACCTTCACTTTTAGAAGAAATCAAAATATTCCTTTGTCATCCAAAGAACGATTTCATTACAGTTAGTATTTCAGTAGCTAAACCAATGAGAATCTTTATTTTTAAAATGCGAGTCAAACAATGCTAAGGCTGGAAGTTACATAAACGTTTAGTCCAGTGCTTAAGGCCTTAATTCACTTTCCATCCCTTCCAAACTATTTGACATCTCTAAGCCTTAGTGTCCTCCTCTAAGGAACTGGAAATAAGAAAAATAACTGATTTATAGGATGCTTTTGAAACTGAATGAGACAGTATGTATGAATATAGAGTATGTTTTGGTCATTCCTGGCACAGAGCAATCATTTACTAAATTCTAATAGTTATAAAGGGGGGGAATTCTACCTTCATGATACAGGCAAGGAACTCTGAGGTCATGAGATATGACGTGAATTACTCAAGTTTACAATGGAATTTATCTTTAGTTTCCCATAATTATCTCTAGCATAGATGGTACTTATTTATGAGCCTACAGATTTTTTTTCTTTATATATATATTTTTTTTATTGGAGTATAATTGCTTTACAATGGCGTGTTAGTTTCTGCTTTATAACAAAGTGAATCAGTTATACATATACATATGTTCCCATATCTTGTCCCTCTTGCGTCTCCCTCCCGCCCAACCTCCCTATCCCACCCCTCTAGGTGGTCACAAAGCACCGAGCTGATCTCCCTGTGCTATGTGGCTGCTTCCCACTAGCTATTGAAGCAAAACAACAACCAAAAACAATGGTAGTGTTACTAAAGCTGAGGACTGGGTGAGTTGGAAACCAATTTTCGGCCTTATCAGAACCAGTTTGGATTCAAAGCCCTATCAAACATAACAAAAATATCATACAGAAAAAGTGGTATTAGAAACCACTTTCCAAATCCTCAATCAGTGCACAGCTTATAACAGTTCTTCTATACAGTCAGAGAAGGAAAGAAAAAAAGAAAGGCAAATATGAAATTTCAGAGGACAGGTTCGTAAATCCCCAAACTTAAATGGGGATATTGTCAGGTTCTGATGCCCTTTCTTCCTCTGACCTCAGCTCAGCCAGTAATACCCTCTCTGGCTTCTTCACAAGTACTTATTACAAGAATCTATACTTTTTCAGTCCAGAGTCTTCACAGGTCAGCAAAATTGGAGCCTTAATGGTTTTCTTATAAGCTTTCCCACACTCTTTGCCTTGGCTCAAACCTCAATATAGTATCATTTATCATAAGTTAACTATTTGACCTTCAGATTTAAACCAGGACCTGGCAATGCAGCCAGCTACAATGGTGAGGAGAGTTGAGAACCTAGCTTTTCTTTTAAAAAGGCTCATTTCCAGTGGTGCTTAAGTTTCTTTCTAAGCAGAGACAGAAATTGGTTTTAATTTTATTGGCATTAGATATCTTCTCCAGAACAATAAATAGATTGGCTAAATTTCTGTAGCTGTGTTGTGTCCACTTAACATTTTTAAAAAGAGGCTTACCCATTTTCCAGATGCCTGATCAGGATATAGGGATCTGATCCCAGAATTAACACAGCCTTTATAATGGGCTCTTCCTCAGAAGAGGAAATAAGGAATGAATGAGGTAACCTGAAAGTCCTGGAGAAGGATCTACATCCATCTCCCCATCAAAGGGAGTGGGAGTGTGGCAAGAATGGAGCCTAGCTGAGGATGGAGCCAGCACTGGTGATACCCTAGGCGCCAGGAAGGAACAGAGCAACTTTTTACTAAACAGCATGTACTGCTCTGGCAGAGCAACCAAATCCCAGGGCTGGAGATTCTGATGTTTGGGTATATATATGTTTAATATAGCAATAATGTTTCAAATAACAGAAACTTCAAAAGCCTCATGATCTTGTTCTGGCAGCTCAAAGTAGAGATCTTTGCTAAATAACCCTTCCCACTGACTGCCTCATTCCCTCCTATGAGCGTCCTGATTGGCTGAGAAGGGCGCTGAAAGAGCAGAAAGAGTCATAGTAATTGCTTCCTCAAAGGTTATTGTGGAAATCCAATCAGATGCTGAGTATCAGAGTACCTGGCCCAGGGTAACTATGTAACTCTTCCCTTCCTTGCAAAGAGATCATGGTACATCTTCTGCTGTTTTAACATAAGATAAAGTCCAAAAGTTATATTTCAGGAGGTTCCTAAGGATAAAATTAATACATAGCAAACTCCAAAAACAATGTTGCATTTTAGACATTTTTAACTCCACCCCTACCTGCTTTCAAAGAAATAGCTCTTATGTATCCACCTTCAAGGGTACTGAATATGCATAACCTAGATGTCAGTGAGTATCTTAATTTTTTTCCTTCCCATAATATTGCCACATTTACCAGGACATTCACACACCCACAAAAAAATTAAGCTAAAAAATAGAAGTCACAATTAAACTAAATGAAGATAAAAGGAAGCATCATGTTAATGAAAACCTAATTTACATACTGTTCTGTATGGCATTCAGATTAATAGGAGAACAATGGATATAATAGGAAAATTATACAAGGATTGAATTTCACATGGATCATTTGCTATTCTTCTACCTGTGCTGTGAGCAAGTCATGTTGCATTAGATCAAATCCTGATTTTATTCCATTGCCGAATATCCAATTGTCACATCTTCACCTTTTGCCTCTTCATCACAGGGATGTAATCACAGGATGAACCCCTGAGAGCTTGTGTTCAATGGCCCATGTGTGCCTATTTCACCATCTGCCATTGTTACAAGACACTCTGGTTAATAAGCAGATAATGAGATATGCAAATTGCATGTACCTGGTGAGGAAGGAAAAGTGTGCCTTTCCACCTTTGCATAAATACTAGCTGACTTCTTTGTGACCATGGAAGCATCCCCATTGAGGTGATTTATGGAGTGTTCTATCCCTTTCCTTTCAGGAAATGTAGGTAATGAAACTGTTTTCTTGCAATTTACAGAACTTAGAGTATGGGCAACACAGGAAGGTCTGAGGACAGGGAAACTTTTTCAAATGGGTTCATTAAACCATAAAATAAAATGAGCCCCACATTGCAAAATGTATCAATCAGCCCCAGAAAAGTTATAAAATATGACATCAAAGTCTGAACAACCTCAAGGATGCTCACAAGAGGTCAAATTGATACGGAAACTCACCAGATGCAGAACTATGGTGATTCGGCCCTGGTACCAAAGAGAGGAAGAAGTGCTTTAGTCAATTTTAAACATTAGGAGTTACTTGAGGTTCTGTATTAGCCCTCTCTGGGACAATGTTCCACTGGACATAGCATCACAATCAACCAGCCCATCAACTCACTGCTCTGAAACAGAAGAAAGAGCAAGGGGGTTTGTAGAGAAAAGGTGTGGCTTTGATGGGTGACCTATGACATGTCTCTGGCTTCAGTTTTCTCATCTATAAATGGAAATAACTGTACAGGCTTTTCATAGGATCACTTAAGTTTCCTTTTATTTGGGGGCGGGGGGGCGGCGCACAGAGAGGCTTGTGTGGATCTTATTTCCCCGACCAGGGATTGAACCTGGGCCTTCAGCAGTGAAAGTGCAGAGTCCTAGCCACTGGACCACCAAGGAATTCCCTGTTTCTTTCTTTTTTTTTTTTTTAAAGAAGATGTTGGGGGTAGGAGTTTATTAATTAATTAATTTATTTTTGGTTGTGTTGGGTCTTCGTTTCTGTGTGAGGGCTTTCTCTAGTTGTGGCGAGCGGGGGCCACTCTTCATCGTGGTGCGCGGGCCTCTCACTGTGGCGGCCTCTCCCGTTGCAGAGCACAGGCTCCAGACGCGCAGGCTCAGTAGTTGTGGCTCACGGGCCCAGCTGCTCCGCAGCATGTGGGATCCTCCCAGACCAGGGCTCGAACATGTGTCCCCTGCATTAGCAGGCAGACTCCCAACCACTGCGCCACCAGGGAAGACCCAAGTTTCTTTTTTTAATTGAAGTATAGTTGATTTACAATGTTGTGTTAATTACTGCTGTGCAACAAAGTGACTCAGTTATACATATATATATGCTTTTTCATATTCTTTTCCATTATGGTTTATCACAGGAGATTGAATATCGTTCTTGTTGAATATCGTTCCTGTTGAATATCTATTCAAACAGATTGAATATCTGTTTCTGTTTTATAGATGGGTTCATTGGTGTCGTATTTTAGATTCCACATATAAGTGATATCATATGGTATTTGTCTTTCTCTTTCTGACTTACTTCATTTAGTATGATAATCTCTAGTTGTATCCATGTTACTGCAAATGACATTATTTAATTCCATTGTATATATGTATCATTGTGTGTGTGTGTGTGTGTGTGTGTGTGTGTGTGTGTGTGTGTGTGTGTATATAAGATATGGTACATATATACAATGGAATACTACTCAGCCATTGTAAGTTTCAAAAGTTGGAATAATCATGGGAACTGTGCTCTGGGTAGCTTCCCTCTGCTGATACTAAATCCCCCTGCCCCCTTCTCCAGCCCCATCTCTGCCCTGGGACACCCGCCTGGATGAATTTTCCTGGCCCTTACACCCTCTGGCTTTAGGTTGGTTTTGTCAATGGTGAGCAGAAGCAGGAGAACAGAAGGCAGAAGGAGAGTGGGTTTGTGGGTATATTCCTTTGGCTTTTTCCTGGCAAGGTCACCCCAGGCTAGTCATGTCCTTTGAACTGAGGTGGTGCCTACCCTCTGTTTGTGAATTACAATAACTGTCCCTCCGCTCACTGCTTTATGTATAAGTGTCCCCCAGCTTTGTTACTAGCTCAGGGTCCTGCTTTATCCTTTGTGGTTGTGCTGTATCCAGCTCACACCATCTTAAGAGATCTTTTATTAAACATTACTCAATCTAAAAAAATAAATAAATAAAAATGGTTCTGAAGAACCCAGGGGCAGGACAGGAATAAAGACACAGACGTAGAGCATGGACTTGAGGACACGGGGAGTGGGAAGGGTAAGATGGGACGAAGTGAGAGAGTGGCATGGAATATATACACTACCAAATGTAAAATAGATAGCTAGTGGGAAGCAGCCACATAGCACAGGGGGATCAGCTCGGTGCTCTGTGACCACCTAGAGGGGTGGGAGGGAGACGCAAGAGGGAGGGGATATGGGGATATATGTATATGTATAGCTGATTCACTTTGATATAAATCAGAAACTAAAGCAGTTATACCCCAATAAAGATGTTAAAAAAAAATTACTCAAGATTATCCTAATTTGAATGTCCTGTCTGTGTCCTGCTGGGTGCCTCAGTACTGCACACTCTAAAAATATTTTATGGGCTAAGACATATAACAGTTCTAACTTAAAATAATAAAAAGAATTCCAAAGCCAACAGTCAAATTCTCTATTTTTCAATTCCTAATTTCTAATTCCTTTATTACAATTCAATCAAGTAGCCATGAAAATGATAAAATCCTGCAGGTCCACAGCAATTTGTATGTAGGAAAATAATATTAGATGAAACATTTCCACTTTCATCTGGGTTTCTCCTTAGCAGTCTAAATGCTGAAACCTGTATTACTAAGCAAACAAGGCACACACATCTGTTTATCTGTTATCAAATATTGTCATGAAATATCCCTGTAAGGATGAGGCTGGGATCCTCTATCTTTGTGCAGATTTTTGGAGGAAGACACCCCAAATTCTAGTGTCTGTGATTGCCACACCCTCCACAGCTATAACAGACCCTTGAGTCCACAGCTGCCACAGTAACAACTGAGTCAAAGGCTCTGTTTAGACAGTGGATCTTCCTAGCCCTGGAAAGCCTGGGTGAAACTCTGTTTCTGAATCCATTTTGCCAGTGTCTACACTGGCATAGTTAGTGGGCCTCAGGAGGGACCTTGCTCCTCCTATACCCGACTCTGGCTCTAGGAGTAGACAGTTAACCTGTTGCTTGATTCAAGTCATCAAACACAGAAAATTCTCCCAATTGACTTGAAAGTTCGGAGGCCATGGGAGATGGAAATAAAAATAATGAAACCCAGTCATTATACCTCCACCATAGATAAGACAGGGCACTTTTTTAGTAGTTGTTGTTGATGGGCTAATTTGGAACTTGACTTTCACATACAGAAAATTTGAGAATGGAAACATCATTAATTAAAGACAGAACATTTTAAGTGAGGCCATGGAGGTGTCTTGCATTTGGAGTAAAGAGTCCTGAGTTTGAAGCCCCAACTCTCCCTCCAATCATTTGTCACTTTAGGCCACCTGTGCGTCTTTTGGACCGTGTGATTTTTCAAGTGCAATTTAAAGATACCAACACATTTCCCAACAGAATCTCCTAATGGGGGAGTTGTAATTATCAGCAAGGTGATAAAAAAGGGTAACATCTTGCAAAATTAGACTCTATGCAATTGCGTCACACTGTTGTTGTTAATAAAAACAGGCATGTACAAATGCATGGAGACTGGAAGAGTCCCAGAAGCTCACAGTTAAATGTTCCTGGAAGGCAGAGCCCTTAAATGTTTCCAGAATTAAACACTTAGGTTGGATTAAGGAAAAGAGCATCAAAGGTAACCCCTTTTTTTGATGATGGGAAGGCAGATGGAGATCACAGGAACGAAGAATGCCGTTGAAAATTTTAGACAACACAGAGACAATTGAACAGATTCAAAACTTTCCTAAGGTAACCTTTCTTATACAGTAAGTCCCCTACGTACAAACCTTCAAGTTGCGAACTTTCTAAGATGCAAACGTGTGTTCTCATGTCCAATCATGTATGTTAGTTCATGTGTCTGGTGTACATTGTCACGTGCGTGTATCTTCTACAGGTGGTTGTGGTTTTGTAGTTTACTGTATAGTACTGTGTAAAGTACAGTAGTACAGTATCTTTATTTCAAGCCCAAGATGTCCCCAAGCAAACATAAAATCAGCAGTATATAGCTGATTATGTTAGTTGGGTACCTAGGCTAACTTTATTGGACTTACAAAAAAATTGGAATTACGAACATGCTCTCCGAACGGAACTCGTTCGAATGTATGGGGACTTACTGTACCTAGGATAACTAAGCTTCCCAATTTGCCCAGGCCTGCAGGGTTTTATGGGAGTTGGGACTTTCTGGGCTAAAACCAGGAAGGTCTTAGGCAACCAAGAAGACATGGTCACCCTACCTATACTTACCCAGCTCCAGCGGCCAGAACATTGTACCTTTGCTTCCCAGGGTGTGGTGTTATTTCGCCACTGAAATCCAGTTTATCTTCTCTCCTTTTAAAACTGCATTTCACCCTTTCACTTGTCTAATCCTTCTACTAAGCACACAGAAGAAAAAGAGGCACCCAGGGACCCCTGTCCCTTGGAAGAGTAGTCTACTGGGACCCGTAGGAATACTATTTTTATCTCTTGTTATTTTCTTAATATCCTCTCCAGTTACCTCCAAAGAGAGCAGCAGAACAAGTTGGCCCACCCCTAAACAGGAATTTTACCATTTCATTCTGCATGCTCCCAATAGAGACAATTTTTTGGAGAAAATACTGTATTTTCTCATGATTCCACAAACATTATGCAAAACGTGTTCTCTCTTCATAGCTACCATGGCTTGGATCTTCTGGGTGACATCATCTGTTTAAACAATTATTTTTGCCTAATGGAGAGTTTAGGAGCATGAAAATACTGCAGATAAGCATTTGACTCTTGAAGACTGGTGTCCATGGTTCTCTCGTTAGCCAGCTGAGGATACCGGCCTCCTCTCTGCAGAGCTAATAGTCCATCAGCAGCAGCAGAAAGGAGACAGCAGAGCCAAATTGTAGCAATTATCCTCTAATTTTACTAAAATTTAATTTAACTCCATTCACTTTCACCAGCTTCTTGGCATATACGCTGAGCCCAGGGGGCTTGGCATGGATGTAAGACAGGAACAAGTCACAGCTCTTAATCCCTTGGAAGACAAGAATCTGATGGGGAGGCCAACACACCATTAACCAGGAAGGCAGGTGATAGCACTGCGCCACTAAAGTGGAGTCCCAGAGACGGCAACTGAGCATCACCTGGAAGCTTGTGAGACATGTAGAATCTCCATCTCACGCCAGACCTGGTGAATCAGATTCCGTATTTTTACAAGCTCCCCGGTGAGCTTGTTATGTACTTGGAAGCCTGAGAAGCACAAGAAATATAAAGCATCTCTTTACATTTCATACAAGAAATGTAAAAGCAAAATGCTTATACCCAGAGGCAGAGATGCCAGCAGTTGGGAGCCTCCCTGAAAAAGGAATGAGGGCGGAAACCCCAAAGCATTAACATGACTCCAGGGGAACACCAGGTGAGTACAGAGAGCAGCAAACTGGAGCATAGGATTGAGATCCAGATGAGGTGAGGTCAGGATCGTTAAAGGGCTTGGATGTCAAGCTGGGAATCTGGACTTAGTCTAAAGAAATGAAAAGTCAATGATGGTTTTGAGGAAGAAAAACTTTGATCAGGACTGTGCTTTAGAAACACATCACCGGTTGCTGTGTGAAGGAGGGAAGTGAGGGGGGAAATGAGAATCAATAAGTGTTTTGAAACAGCATCAGATATTAGCCACCACCTCCATTCCCAGGGAATCTGTCAATAGTACAGTTTCTCAGGGCCCCACTGCACCTACCCTCCAAATGATGCTGCTGCCCACTGACGTCTGAGAACAACTACCGATAGAATGGTTCATGATGAGGCCAGCATATTGGGAGGCCAGCTCCTTTGGGAAAAAAATTGTGATTTCTTTCCCCTGAGGCAATTCTGATTTGGGGGAATGTACTGGGTTAAATGGAAGTTCCCCAAAAGATACGTCCATGTGCTAACCCCAGAACCTGTGCATGTGATCTTTCTTGAATAAAGGGTTTTTGCAGATGTAATTATCCTGGATTAAGTGAGTGAACTGTGAATCTAATGACAGGTGTCCTTATAAAAGACAGAGGACCCAGATGAGGGGAGGGAGAAGGAAAGCGGTCATGTGAAGGCAGAGGCAGAGATTGGAGTGATGCAGCCTCAAGCTAAGGAATGCCTAGAACCACCAGAAATGGGAAGAGGCTGGAGAGCATTCACCCCTAGAGCCTTCAGAGGGAGCATAGCCCTGCCAACGCCTTGATTTTGAACTTCTGGCCTCCAGAACTAGGAGAGAATGAATTTCTGTTTTAAGCCACCCAATTTGTGGTAATATTACAATCATTTTAATAAACTAATGCAAGGAGTGATTGGGACTTTTGGATTTACATATGCAAATGAAGGAACACTTTAAAAAGTCATGTAGAAACATAAAATCAGAACTACTATGGTGACCAACAGTGGTGAACCACAATTCAAATGATAACAATGGTGTCCATACTTGAGCATAATATCCCTGTATCCCCATTAGTTGGCCATCTCTGTCCTGAGTTGTTTTCCCATGATCATGATTGCACAGGACCATATATGTTCTTTCACTGTTCCTCCTCCCCTAACACAAAACTAATAACACATACCTTTCTTTCATCTAAGTCAGTGTTTCCCAAGTGATAGGCAGAGTAATGTGCCCCTCCCCAAATATGTCCAATCCCAGAACTTGTGAATAAGTTACATTGCATGGTCAAGGGATGTTGCCAATGTGTTTAATTAAAGATTTTGGGGTGGTAAGATTATTCTGGATTGTCCAAGTGGGACCAATATAATCACAGGGACCTTATAAAGGAAAAGAGAGAGAGGAGATGTGATTACAGAAGCAGAGAGATGATGCAGGGCCATGAGTCAAGGAATGTGGCAGACTTTAGAAGTTGGAAAAGGCAAGCAATTCCAAGGATTCTTCCCTAGGACCTCCAGAGGGACTGATGCTCTGCTGACCCATTTTAGACTTCTGAACTCCAGGACTGTAAGATAATAAATATGTGTTGTTTAAAGTGACTAGTTTGTGATAATTTGTCACAGCAACAATAGAAAACGAATACACCAATCTTCTTTTTTCATCATGGTTTCAGTAAGGAACCTTTTTAGACTTTTCATTTTCCTAACCAGTCCCCTTCCAGCATGAAATAGTAATATCACATATATATTGTATATGTAGTGTGGTTCTTAGGAGAGCCACAGACTATTGTAATATCTAGGTACTTTTCACCCCCTAAGAACTAATTTCATTGTCTTGGGGCAATAGCTTCCCTGTTAAGATGCGTGATCCAATTTATCCTTCCTGGCACAACTCAAGTGTTATTTCCTCCATAAAGATTCCCCAAATAATCCAAGCCATTTTGGATTATAGGAGAATTTTCATGATCACTTCTCCTGTTGCCCAATTTTAATCCACTGTGTGCCTTTAACTACTCATATAGTTTATTCTTGAACATCTTTATCAGTTAACCCCTTCACACAGATGAAATGTCCAATGGCTAAACTCTGTTGAAAAAATGTTTTCACAGGTTGAGCTGAAACCTGTTTTCTTGTAGCTTTCATCTGTTGGTCTTATCCTTTTAGGAATGGTATAAATATCCCTATCCTTTTAGAAGGGTATAAAATGCAGTTGATTCCTTTTCTACCCAACAGCCCTTATTTGAGGATGCCCGTTTCCTCTCCAGGCATCTTTCTCTTTTCAGGATGAACATCATAAGTTCCTTAAACAAATCCTTATATGATGTAGTTGCAAATTCTTTTATTACTCTGATTATACCACAAATGTACTTTTTACTGAGGACCCTCTTCAAGCTTGTTGTTCTGAACCTGATATTCTTAGAACTGAACTGAGCTGTCTTGGCTATAGTTTGACCAGAATAGAGAAGAGCAGGATCTTACCTTCCTTTTTCTGCATAATATATTCCTATAGATGCAGCTTTTGGTAACAATATTTTGTCAGCCACATTACACTGTCGATTCATATTACACTTACAGTTAGGTCAATGTTCAACATTTGCTGATGCTAATCCTGTTGGGTTTTGGAAAAATTTCAGCACCTCATGTTTATTGCTATTAACTTCTATTACATTCATCTCTCTAGCCTTTTGATGTTTATTTAGAGACAGACTCTGGTAACATCATAAGCATTTTCTGCGCCCAACTTTTGAACATCTGCAACTATGAATATGTCTTTATATTTTTCCATGTTATTAATACCATAAATATTAAACTATCAGGGTAGGTCTAAGGCCAAACCCCTGAAGTACACTGCAGAAAACTCTCTTGAGGTAGACATTTATCATTAACTGACTTAACTGGGTTCAGTCAACAGTCATCTAATAATACAACTCTTTAATCTTTTATTTATGTCTGTATTTAGTTCATAAGGCTCTAGAAAGACATTGTGCCTTGCTGATATCTCCTGGGGCTACCTCTTTTTCCTAATCTTTGGCATAGTAAAATCCAAAAAGAAAAAACAGGAGACTGGTCTAATATGATTTGTTTTCAGCATACTCAGTCTGTCTCCTTGTCATCATCACTTCCTTCTCTCAGTGCTCACAGCCAGAAGTTGGTATTTCATTTCAGAATCTCACTCAGTGACTAGGCAGAAGGATGCTATAGACAAGAAGCAGGCTGGGAGACAGCTCCCTGGGCCATTCCACTCTTTACCTTCTGTTGCTCTGGGTGAAGATCAGTAGAGCAGATACTCCAGCCAAAGGCCACACAAGCCATCAAGACAGCTCTGGAGTCAGAATGAATGGGAACCAATGAGGAGTGAAGGCAGCCTGGCCAGCCTGTGGGATGTCCCTCCATATTTTCAGCCACAGAGTTAAAGAATCACAGACTTTTAAGAGCATTACCTGAGAGAGAGATATCAGGAGTTTCCCTGGGAGGCAAGAATGCCACTGAAAAGAGATAGACTGGATGAGAGATAGAAGGTTTTGGATTCCAAAGAACAGAGAGAAAGACTCAAAGTCTTCACTCACAACTTCTAAATCTCCAACCCCTAAACTTCCAAGCATTCACGCTTTCCCTCCTTCTCAATGTCATCATTTACAGTTAGGAAACCTCCAGAAAATAAAAATGACTTCAGCGAAAAATGATAAGACATTTAAAGAACCAAGAGCTACAAGAAAAAACAAGAGCAACCGATCAGAGCAGAAGCAGGGCTAACGGAATAGAAAAAAGTAGTGATTCAAAATTAGCTTAATAAATATGCTCTTGCAAACAAATCAATGGACAAAGGATTAATCTCCAAAATATATAAACAGCTCATGCAGCTCAATATAAAAAAAACAAACAACCCAATCCAAAAATGGGCAGAGACCTAAATAGACATTTCTCCAAAGAAGACATACAGATGGCCAAGAGGCACATGAAAAGCTGCTCAACATCACTAATTATTAGAGAAATGCAAATCAAAACTACAATGAGGTATCACCTCACACCAGTTAGAATGGGCATCATCAGAAAATCTACAAACAACAAATGCTGGAGAGGGTGTGGAGAAAAGGGAACCCTCTTGCACTGTTGGTGGGAATGTAAATTGATACAGTCACTATGGAGAACAGCATGGAGGTTCCATAAAAAACTAAAAATAAAATTACCATATGATCCGGCAATCCCACTATTGGGCACATACCCAGAGAAAACCACAATTCAAAAAGACACATGCACCCCAATGTTCATTGCAGCACTATTTACAATAGCCAGGTCATGGAAGCAACATAAATGCCCATCGACAGATGATTCGATAAAGAAGATGTGGTACATACATACAATGGAATATTACTCAGCCATAAAAAGAAACAAAATTGGGTCATTTGTTGAGACATGGATGTATCTAGAGACTGTCATACAGAGTGAAGTAAGTCAGAAAGAGAAAAACAAATATCGCATATTGACACATATATGTGGAACCTAGAAAAATGGTACAGATGAACCAGTTTGCAAGGCAGAAATTGAGACACAGATGTAGAGAACAAACGTATGAACATCAAGGGGGGAAAGCAGCGGCGGGGGGATGAATTGGGTGATTGGGATTGATATGTATACACTGATGTGTATAACATTGATGACTAATAAGAACATGCTGTATAAAAAAATAAATAAAATAAAATTCAAAAAATATGCTCAAGGTATTAAAGGAGTATTCTTAGAAATATGAAGCAAGAATAAGCATTATGAGGAACCAACCAGATATATTCACTATTAAAATTATAGTTGTTAAAATGAAAAGTTCAGAAGATGGTTTGAGCAACACAATGGATTCAACCAAAACCTAGAGAGCTAGGGGATTTTCAGGAACCTCCCCAAAAGACATTAGAATGGACTTAAGGGAGGTCAGAATAAAAGAGAAGTGAATGATAAAAGTAGAAATTTTAACATCCAACTAACTGGAATTTCAAAGTGAGGAGAAAAGGTAAAAAGAGGGTAGGATACACTTGAAGAACTTATGATTGAGAAAGTCCTAGACCTAAAAAAGATTTAAGAACTTGGATTGAAAGGGCAAAAAGGGGGTCAATCAGCATCAATAAGAAAACGTACCTTTCCAGAAGCCACCATCAGAGTTACCTTATAGCCTATTGTCCGGAACTGGCCCACGTGACATGGGGAGATGAATCCCTGATTAACTTAGATCAGTCATATTTCATCTATGAAGTTGCGTGTATTTTTAATGGTTCTTTTTTTCCAGAAGATTAAAGTAGCTGAAAATTGAGAAGTCAGGGTATTAAAACTCACATTATTTTATGTTTAAATATGTATTTATACCCAAAACAGGACTGGTTGTACTTTTACTTTCCTGACTTCAGTAGAAACAAACTCCCCAATAATATTTTCAACTGAAAAAAAAAGCCAAGAAGTCAATTTTGGAAATTTGTGATGGGCTCTGAGATGATTCAAGGTGCCCTAAGGAGAAGGGACTGCCTGGACAGTTGGTTCTAATCTGCATGTGATGTGGGACCTGTTTGAAATGGCACATACCTCCTCCTGGTGCTTTAGGGACCCCATCAACTAATACTGATGACTACTCAGTTGATCCTTAAGTGGTTCTTCAGACTTTAAAACTTCATCTCAGGTGTGCCCATGATCACCACAGCCCTGCTAAGCCACAAATCAGCGTTTGCTTGCAAATCCCTTCTCTTTATTTGTTTGATTTGGGAATGCTATTCAGACTGCTCAAGCTGCAGCCACAACTACTTTTCTTTGTGGGTCCGTTAAATCATCTAGTTAGAAAATCACATTAGTGTGGGCTATCGATTCTGTACAGGTTCTTCTCATCTGGCTGTAGTGAAGCTGTCTTTATGGCAATCTTCCTGGCATCCACCAAAGGCTGTCTTTCCAAGCAAGGGTGACATCACAATTAAAATTAAAAATCTAGGTGCTGGCCAAGTGTTTTGGAGAACAATTCAAAAGAAATATTGAAACCATATTTTTTTTCAATTATTTTTAAGATAAGAGTGGAAATGACTCTTTCTCCTGTTCTCTCTGATTCATTCCATTTCTACCCCTTTAAATTCTGGTGGGTTGTTTGTAATAACAAGATTGTCTGCTTATTGGAGCAGCTAGGTCCTATGGTAGTGGATCTCAAACTTTAGAGGCCAGCAGAATTGTCTGGAAGGCTTGTTGAAACACAGGTGTCTGGGCTCCAGCCCCAGATCTTCTGATTCAGTAGGTCTGGGTTGTGGTGGAGTATTTGCTTGTCTAACAGGTTCCCAGGGCCTGTTGATGCTGCAGGTCCAGGAGCCACATTTTCAGAAGCATTGTACTAGAGTACTGTGTATAAATAGAGATATCTTGCTAAACAGTAAGATTTAGATTAGAAGTGATAAATATGTCTATTCTGTAGCACAGTTAAGTGGACACTTGTATTGAAGTAAACTAAAAATGCACACACAGACCACATACTGGTCTGGTTGTTTGGAGGAACTTGCTAAAATACAGATTCTAATCCAGTAGATGTGAGGGAAAACCCTGGATTTTTCATTTCTCACTTGTGATGCTCCATAGCCCACACTGTAAGTAGCAAGAGGGTAAGATAAACCTTATTTGATACAGCTTTTCATTAAGTCCCTCACTATTGATTCAAAATAGAAGGCTTTTTTCCTGTGAACAACTGATGCAAAATACTTTAAATTCAGAAACAGGGTTTTTGTCACTATTATTGTGTTTATTAAAAAATAAATGTTTATTTCATAGCTTCTGTATTAAGCAACTTCCTTTGGATTTCACTTCCCTTCAGTGAGGGAGATGCCAGGAAACATATAGAATGTGGGATAGTGTGAGATGCGGTCTCATTCATAGCTTTTTGGCCTCAGGGACTCCTATATCTCTATTTTAACCTTGTCCAAGAAGGACAGCTTCAATTGGGCAGGATTGCCACTTTGCAGTACAAAGCAACTTTAATGGAAAGAATTGACCCCAAGTAATAGAAGAGGCATTTTCTTCTGGTTCACCACCTGTGGTCAATGAAATGCAATTAGGTTCAGCTGCCAGGGCAACCTCCTTGAAGCATAACCAGCAAGCATTTTACAGCTTCCTCTGTCTAGCACAGTCCCAAATATACATACATTGGAGCTAAGATAACCAGCCCTTCTGGTTTACCCAGGGCTGTCTATATTGTGAAAGTGAAAGTTTTGCATCCTAGGAAAAACCTCAGTCCCAAGAACACAGGGACAGTTGGTCACCCTACATGGGGCAAGGCAATGATCTTTACTCCACTGATATTCTTTCTGTTCAATTCCCACCAGTGTGGCAAAATGTAATTCTGCTTACACCTCCACATCCTCACCTGTGATGGGGTATTCTTTTTTAAAATAATTTTATCATTTTCTTTTTACATTTTTATTTTTGCACTAATTTACATGCAAGAAAGTGCAAATACGTGTACAACTCAATGACTTTTCACAAAGCATATTCTATTGTGTAACCAGAATTTAGATTAAGAAACAGAATGTTACCAGCACCAGTCTCCTCATGCTCCCATCCAATCACTGTTCTCCCCCAAGAGTAACAACTATCTGACTACTTTTTAATAGCTTAGAGAATTATTACAAGACAAATACCCTTGTAACCACAAGGGTGCTTACCATATGTAGTTTATTTTTTTCTTAATTTCTCAAAAGTTTTCTTGAATTATATATTTTGGTATTTGTTCTTTTACCTTGCCTTGGTTTTCTTCTTCTGAAACTTCTGTCGCTAGGGACTTCCCTTGGCAGTCCAGGGGTTAAGACTTCACCTTCCAATGCAGGAGGTGCAGGTTCGATCCATGGTCAGGGAGCTAAGATCCCACATACCTCATGGCCAAAAAACCAAAACATAAAACAGAAGCAATATTGTAACAAATTCAATAAAGACTTTAAAAATGGTCCACATCAAAATAATCTTTAAAATATATACTTTTAAAAAAAGAATTTCTCTAATTTGGAACTTCTCTGCCTATCTTCTACAGGTGTTATTTTCTCTCAATTTCTTCTATCTTACATATCTTTTTGTTTCTAAAATTTTCCTCATCCACCTCCTACTTCTCTTAAAGGATGATTTGTTATGCCTGTTTTTCTTGTACTTCTTCTAGCTTAGTTTTTATCTCCAAATGACTTTTATTTATTTTTAACAGCTTTATTGGACTATAATTGCTTTACAATGGTGTGTTAGTTTCTGCTTTATAACAAAGTGAACCAGCTATACATATACATATATCCACATATCTCTTCCCTCTTGAGTCTCCCTCCCTCCCACACTCCCTATCTCATCCCTCTATGTGGTCACAAAGCACCAAGCTAATCTCCCTGTGCTATGTGGCTGCTTCCCACTAGCTATCAGTTTTACACTTGGTAGTGTACATATGTCCATGCCACTCTCTCACTTTGTCCCAGCTTACCCTTCCCCCTCCCCGTATCCTCAAGTCCATTCTCTAGGAGGTCTGCATCTTTATTCCTGTCGTGCCCCTAGTTTCTTCATGACCTTTTTTGTTTATATATATATTCCATATATATGTGTTAGCATATGGTATTTATTTTTCTCTTTCTGACTTACTTCACTCTGTATGACAGACTCTAGGTCCATCCACCTCACTACCAATAACTCAATTTCATTCCATTGTATATATGTGCCACATCTTCTTTATCCATTCACCTGTCGATGGACACCTAGGTTGCTTCCATGTCAGGGCTATTGTAAATAGAGCTGCAATGAACATTGTGCTACATGACTCTTTTTTTTTTTTTATAACATCTTTATTGGGGTATAATTGCTTTACAATGGTGTGTTAGTTTCTGCTTTATAACAAAGTGAATCAGTTATACGTATACATATGTTCCCATATCTCTTCCCTCTTGCATCTTCCTCCCTCCCTCCCTCCTTATCCCACCCCTCCAGACGGTCACAAAGCACCGAGCTGATCTCCCTGTGCTATGCGGCTGCTTCCCACTAGCTATCTATCTTACGTTTTGTAGTGTATATATGTCCATGCCTCTCTCTCGCTTTGTCACAGCTCACCCTCCCCCCTCCCCATATCCTCAAGTCCGTTCTCCAGTAGGTCTGTGTCTTTATTCCTGTCTTACCCCTAGGTTCTTCATGACATTTTTTTTTTCTTAAGTTCCATATATATGTGTTAGCATACGGCATTTGTCTTTCTCTTTCTGACTTACTTCACTCTGTATGACAGACTCTAGGTCTATCCACCTCATTACAAATAGCTCAATTTCATTTCTTTTTATGGCTGAGTAATATTCCATTGTATATATGTGCCACATCTTTATTCATTCATCTTATGATGGGCACTAAGGTTGTTTCCATCTCCGGGCTATTGTAAATAGAGCTGCAATGAACATTTTGGTACATGACTCTTTTTGAATTATGGTTTTCTCAGGATATATGCCCAGTACTGGGATTGCTGTGTCGTATGGTAGTTCTATTTTTAGTTTTTTAAGGAAACTCCATATTGTTCTCCATAGTGGATGTATCAATTAACATTCCCACCAACAGTGCAAGAGGGTTCCCTTTTCTCCACACCCACTCCTGCATTTATTGTTTGTAGATTTTCTGATTATGGTCATTCTGACCAGTGTGAGGTGATATCTCATTGTACTTTTGATTTGCATTTCTCTAATGATTCATGATGTTGAGCATTTTTTCACGTGTTTGTTGGCAAGCTGTATATCTTCTTTGGAGAAATGTCTATTTAGGTCTTCTTCCCATTTTTGGATTGGATTGTTTGTTTTTTTGTTATTGAGCTGCATGAGCTGCTTGTAAATTTTGGAGATTAATCCTTTGTCAGTTGCTTTGTTTGCAAATATTTCCTCCCATTCTGACGGGTGTCTTTTCATCTTGTTTATGGTTTCCTTTGCTGTGCAAAAGCTTTTAAGTTTCATGAGGTCTCATTTGTTTATTTTTGTTTTTATTTCCATTTCTCTAGGAGGTGGGTCAAAAAGGATCTTGCTGTGATTTATGTCATAGAGTGGTGTTCTGCCTATGTTTTCCTCTAAGGGTTTGATAGTGTCTGGCCTTATATTTAGGTCTTTAATCCATTGAGTTTATTTCTGCGTATGGTGTTAAGGAGTGTTCTAATTTCATTCTTTTATATGTAGCTGTCCACTTTTCCCAGAACCACTTATTGAAAAGGCTGTCATTTCTCCATTGTATATTCTTGCCTCCTTTATCAAAAATAAGGTGACCATATGCGTGTGGGTTTATCTCTTGGCTTTCTATCCTGTTCCATTGATCTATATTTTTGTTTTTGTGCCAGTACCACAGTGTCTTGATTACTGTCGCTTTGTAGTATAGTCTGAAGTCAGGGAGCCTGATTCCTCCATCTCTGTTTATTTTTCTCAAGATTGCTTTGGCTATTCGGGCTCTTTTTTGTTTCCATGAAAATTGTGAAATGTTTTGTTCTACTTCTGTGAAAACTTCCAGAGGTAATTTGATAGGGATTGCATTGAACATGTATATTGCTTTGGGTAGTATAGTCATTTTCCCAAAGTTGATTCTTCCAAGAACATGGTATATCTCTCCATCTGTTGGTATCATCTTTAATTTCTTTCTCAGTGTCTTATAATTTTCTGCATACTGGTCTTTTTTCTCCTTAGGTAGGTTTATTCCTAGGTATTTTATTCTTTTTGTTGCAATGGTAAATGAGAGAGTTTCCTTAATTTCACTTTCAGATTTTTCATCATTAGTGTATAGAGATGCGAGAGATTTCTGTCCATTTTTTTGCCCTGCTACTTTACCAAATTCATTGATTAGCTCTAGTAGTATTCTGGTAGGATCTTTAGGATTCTCTATGTATAGTATCATGTCATCTGCAAAGAGTGACAGCTTTATGTCTTCTTTTCCAATTTGGATTCCTTTTATTTCTCTTTCTTCTCTGATTGCTGTGGCTAAAACTTCCAAACTATGTTGAATAATAATGGTGAGTATGGGTAACCTTGTCTTGTTCCAGATCTTAGTGGAAATGGTTTCAGTTTTTCACCATTGAGGATGATGTGGGCTGTAGGTTTCTCATATATGGCCTTTATTATGTTGAGGAAAGTTCCCTGTATGCTTACTTTCTGGACAATTTTTATCATAAATAGGTGCTGAATTTTGTTCAATGCTTTCTCTGCATCTATTGTGATGATTATTTGGTTTTTCTCCTTCAATTTGTTAATATGGTGTATCACATGGATTCATTTGTGTATATTGAAGAATCCTTGCATTCCTGGGATAAACCCCACTTGATCATGGTGTATGATCCTTTAAATGTGCTGTTGGATTCTGTTTGCTAGAATTTTTTGTGGGTTTTTGCATTTGTGTTCTTTAGTGATACTGGCCTGTAGTTTTCTTTCTTTGTGACATCTTTATCTGGTTTTTGTATCAGAGTGATGGGGGCCTCGTAAAATGAGTTTGGGAATATTCCTCCCTCTATTATATTGTGGAAGATTTTGAGAAGGATAGGTGTTAGCACTTCTCTAAATGTTTGATAGAATTTGCCTGTGAAGCCATCTGGTCCTGGGCTTTTCTTTGTTGGAAGATTTTTAATCACAGTTTCAATTGTGATTGGTCTGTTCATATTTTCTATTTCTTCCTGGTTCAGTCTTGGAAGGTTGTGCTTTCCAAAGGATTTGTCCATTTCTTCCAGGTTGTCCATTTTATTGGCATAGAGTTGTTTGTAGTAATCCCTCATGATCCTTTGTATTTCTGCAGTGTCACTTGTTACCTCTTTTTCATTTCTAATTCTATTGATTTGAGTCTTCTCCCTTATTTCTTGATGAGTCTGGCTAATGGTTTATCAATTTTGTTTATCTTCTCAAAGAACCAGCCTTTAGTTTTATTGATCTTTGCTATTGTTTCCTTCATTTCATTTTCATTTATTTCTGATCTGATCTTTATGATTTCTTTCCTTCTGCTAACTCTGGGGGTTTTTTGATCTTGTTTCTCTAATTGCTTTAGGTGTAAGTTTAGGTTGTTTATTTGAGATATTTCTTGTTTTTTAAGGTAGGATTGTATTGGTATAAACTTCCCTCTTAGAACTGCTTTTGCTGCATCCCATAGGTTTTGGGTCGTGGTGTTTTTATTGTCATTTATTTCTAGGTATTTTTTGATTTCCTCTTTAATTTCTTCAGTGATCTCTTGGTTATTAAGTAGTGTATTTTTTTAGCCTCCATGTGTTTGTATTTTCTACAGATTTTTTCCTATAATTGATATTTAGTCTCATAGCATTGTGGGCAGAAAAGTCACTTGATACGATTTCAATTTTCTTAAATTTACCAAGGCTTCATTAGTGACCCAAGATATAATATATCCTGGGGAATGTTCCATAAGCACTTAAGAAAAACGTGTATTCTGTTGTTTTTGGATGGAATGTCCTATAAATATCAACTAAGTCCATCTTGTTTAATGTATCATTTAAAGCTTGTGTTTCCTTACTTATTTTCATTTTGGATGATCTTTCCATTGGTGAAAATGGGGCGTTAAAGTCCCCTACTATGATTGTGTTACTATCGATTTCCCCTTTTACGGCTGTTAGCATTTGCCTTATGTACTGAAGTGCTCCTATGTTGGGTGCATAGATATTTACAATTGTTATATCTTCTTGAATTGATCCCTTGATCATTATGTAGTGTCCTTCTTTGTCTCTTGTAATAGTCTTTTTTTAAAGTCTATTTTGTCTTATATGAGAATTGCTACTCCAGCTTTCTTTTGATTTGCATTTGCATGGAATATCTTTTTCCATTCTGTCACTTTCAGTGTATGTGTCCCTAGCTCTGAAATGAGTCTCTTGTAGACAGCATATATATGGGTCTTATTTTTGTATCCATTCAGTCAGTCTATGTCTTTTGTTTGGAGCATTTACTCCATTTACATTTAAGGTAATTATCGATACATATGTTCCTATTACTATTTTCTTAATTGTTTTGAATTTGTTATTGTAGGTCTTTTCCTTCTCTTGTGTCTTCTGCCTAGAGAAGTCCCTTTAGCATTTGTTGTAAAGCTGGTTTTGTGGTGCTGAAGTCTCTTAGCTTTTGCTTGTCTGTAAAGTTTTAATTTCTCCGTTGAATCTGAATGAGATCCTTTCTGGGTAGAGTAACCTTGGTTGTAATTTTCTCTGTTTCCTCACTTTAATTATGTCCTGCCACTCCCTTCTGGCTTGCAGAGTTTCTGCTGGAATATCAGCTGTTAACCTTATGGAGATTCCCTTGTATGTTAGTTGTTTTTCCCTTGGTGCTTTTAATAGTTTTTCTTTGTATTTACTTTTTGATAGTTTTATTAATATGTGTCTTGGCTGTTTCTTCTTGGATTTATCCTGTATGGGACTTTCTGCACTTCTTGGACTTGATTGACTATTTCCTTTCTCATATTAGGGAAGTTATCAACTATAATCCCTTCAAATATTTTTTTAGTCCCTTTCTTTTCCTCTTCTTCTTCTGGGACCCCTATCATTCAAATGTTGGTGCATTTAATGTTGCCCCAGAGGTCTCTGAGACTATCCTAATTTCTTTTCATTCTTTTTTCTTTATTCTGCTCTGCAGTAGTTATTTCCACTATTTTGTCTTCTAGGTCACTTATCCGTTCTTCTGCCTCAATTATTCTGCTACTGATTCCTTCTAGAGAATTTTTAATTTCACTTACTGTGTTGTTCATGATTTTAGTTCTTTTAGGTCCTTGACTGAATGTTTCTTGTATTTTCTCCATTCTATTTCCAAGATTTTGGATCATGATTACTCTCATTATTCTGAATTCTTTTTCAGGTAGACTGCCTATTTCCTCTTCATTTGTTTGCTCTGGTGGGTTTTTACCTTGCTCCTTCATCTGCTGTGTGTTTCCCTGTCATATCATTTTCCTCAACTTACTGTGTTAGTTATGCAAAATGATACTGTGTTTGGGGTCTCCTTTTCACAGGCTGCAGGTTCGTAGTTTCCATTGTTTTTGGTGTCTGCCCCCAGTAGCTAAGGTTGGTTCAGTAGGTTGTGTAGTCTTCCTGGTGGAGAGAACTAGTGCCTGTGTCTGGTGCATGAGGCTGGATCTTGTCTTTCTGGTGAGCAGGTCCGCATCTGGTGGTGTGTTTTGGGGTGTCTGTTACCTTATTATGATTTTAGGCAGCCTCTCTGCTAATGGGTGGGTTTGTGTTCCTGTCTTGCTAGTTGTTTGGCATAGGGTTTCCTGCACTGTAACTTGCTGGTCGTTGAGTGGAGCTGGGTCTTGGCGTTGAGATGGAGATCTCTGAGGGAATTTTGCCTTTTGATATTACATGGAGCTGGGACGTTTCTGGTGGACCAATGTCCTGAACTCGGCTCTCACACCTGAGTGGCACAGGCCTGACGCCTGGCCAGAGCAGCAAGACTCTGTCATCCACACAGCTCAGAATAAAAGGGAGAAAAAAAGAAAGAAAGAAAAATGTAAATTAAAATAAAGTTCTTCAAATAATAAATAATTATTAAAATAATTTTAAATGTAATTAAAAAAGGAAAGAAAGAAGAGAGCAACCAAACCAAAAAACAAGTCCACCAATGATAACAAGTGCTAAAAACTATACTAAAAAAAGAAAAAAAATAGACAGAACCCTAGGACAAATGGTAAAAGCAAAGCTATAGAGAGAAAATCACACACAGAAGCATACACATACACAATCACAAAAAGAGAAAAAGGGAAAAAAATATATATCCTGGCTCCCAAAGTCCACCACCTCAATTTGGGATTATTGATTGTCTATTCAGGTGTTCCACAGATGCAGGTACATCAAGTTGATTGTGGAGATTTAATCCGCTGCTCCTGAGGCTGCTGGGAGAGATTTCCCTTTCTCTTCTTTGTTTGCTCAGCTCCCGGGGTTCAGATTTGGTTTTGTCCAGGCCTCTGCCTGTAGGTCGCCTAAGGACGTCTGTTCTTCGCCCAGACAGGACAGGGTTAAAGTAGCAGCTGATTAGGGAGGCCTCGCTCACTCAGGCCGGCGGGTGTGGGGGGAGGCCGGCGTGACTTTGTACCAGCCGGAGGCGCGCTGTGCGTTCTCCCAGGGAAGTTGTCCCTGGAACACGGGACCCTGGCAGTGGCGGGCTGCAGAGGCTCCCCAGAGGGGAGGTGTGGATAGTGACCTGTGCTTGCACACAGGCTTCTTGGTGGTTGCAGGAGCAGCCTTAGTGTCTCATGCCATCTCTGGGGTCCGTGCTGATAGCCGCGGCTCGCGCCCGTCTCTGGAGCTCCTTTAAGCAGCGCTCAATCCCTTCTCCTCGCACACCACGAAACAAAGAGGGAAGAAAAAGTCTCTTGCCTCTTTGGCAGCTTCAGACCTTTTCCCCGACTCCCTCCCAGCTAGTCGTCGTGCACTAACCCCCTTCAGGCTGTGTTCACGCCGCCAACCCCAGTCCTCTCCCAGCGCTCCGACCGAAGCCCGATCCTCAGCTCCCAGCTCCGCCCCCCCTGGCGGGTGAGCAGACAAGCCTCTCGGGCTGTTGGGTGCCGGTTGGCACCGATCCTCTGTGCGGGAATCTCTCCGCTTTGCCCTCCGCACCCCTGTGGCTGCGCTCTCTTACGCGGCTCCGAAGCTTTCCCCCTCCGCCACCCGCAGTCTCCGCCCGCGAAGGGGCTCCTAGTGTGTGGAAAAGTTTCCTCCTTCACGGCTCCCTCCCACTGGTGCAGGTCCAGTCCCTATTCTTTTGTCTCTGTTTATTCTTTTTTCTTTTGCCCTGCCCAGGTACAGGTACGTGGGGAGTTTCTTGCCTTTTGGGAGGTCTGAGGTCTTCTGCCAGCGTTCAGTAGGTGTTCTGTACGAGCTGTTCCACATGTAGATGTATTTCTGATGTATCTGTGGGGAGGAAGGTGATCTCCGCGTCCTTCTCTTCTGCCATCTTGAAGCCATGCTCCCAAATGACTTTTATATTTATTTCCAATTCCTTCTTGCGTTCTGTCACCTCATTTCTGAGTTTTTTAAAAAATCTATGACTGATGTTATTGTTTTATATTTTGAATTATTTTTTATGTCTTTTAACTTATTTTCAAATAGTCATTAGAGTTTTGATCCTTTTAGGAGTATGTCTTTCTGGTCATTGCCTATAGGGAAATTTCTCTGCTACTCATTCTCTTTTTTCTTAAAGTAACTTTGTATGGGATTTGACCTTACAACTTTTCTTTAGTTCAGTTTTATATATTTAAATAAACTTTTATTTTAGAATAATTTTAGATTTACAGAAAAAGTTGCAAAATATATTACAGAGATTTTACTTTGTACCTAGTTTCCTCTATTGTTAGCATGTAACATTATGCTGACACATTGGTCACAACTGAAGAATTAACATTGATACATTATTAATAATTAAATCCATACTTCATTCAGGTGTCATTAATTTCCACCTAATATTCTCTTTCTCATCCTGGCTTCCATCCAGTATACCAGATTAAACTTGGTTGTCATTTAGCCTCCTCTGAGCCAGGTTAATTTCTCAGACATTCTTTGTTTTTGATGACTTTCATGGTTTTGAGGAGTCCTCTTCAGATATTTTGCAGAATGTCCCTCAATTTGAATTTGCTGTTTTTCTCACATTATACTGGGGTTATGGGTTTGAGGGAGGAAGGCCAGAGTGTATATTCTCAACACATCATAACAAGGGTACAAGCTATCAGAATGATTTATCATTGATGATGTTAACGTCAATCACTTGGCTAAGAGTGTTTGTCAGTTTTCCACTGCTAACTTTTCCCCTCTCCATACTGTAGTCTTTGGAAGCAAGTCGTGGATTATAGCCCACACTCAAGATGTAGAGAGTTATGCTTCATCTTCTGTGGGAGGAGTACCTACATAAATTATTTGTAACTATGCTGTGTGGGAGATTTGTCCATTCTCCCCCATTTATTTATTAATTCTAGCATTTATTTATATCAGTATAAACTCAGTGACTCACATTTTACATGTTGGGTTATAAACTATTACTATTTTATTTCTTTTTTGTCACTCAAATTGTTCCAGCTCTGGACATTGGGAACTATTTCAGTTGTCTCCTGTGTCCCTTTGATATACTTGCATTCTTTTGTTTTTTGAGCATTTACTTTTTTCTGGCATTACATGGTGCTCCAGGCTCATCTTATATATATATTTCCTGTCCTAGTCCTAGACTCAGGCATCTTTCCAAGGAACTCTGATTCCTTTCATTGGAAAATGATATTAGAAACCAAGATCTGGATGCTGAGTGTTCTCATTGATGCTGGGCTGTGGTTGTATTTTACGTGTAAAATTAGTTTTTCTGAGATTTTAGAAGTAGACTTTGTTCATGTATATGTATTTTCTAATGCCCCAGAGCTCCATTTTCTGTTGCTTCTATGTAATGCTAAAAAATTTGGCCTCTTGCTTTCTGTGATGTCCTGATTCTGTTCTCTCTCCCACCTTTATTTGGATATTCTCTTTTCTTTATCTTCATTGTCCCATGAGAACTAGAATGTGCCAGTCTTTTCAGGCCTTACTGAGGTCCTTGTTATATTTACCAACTACTGAATTGGTTAAAACACTTTATAGTTTAAAATATTCCTAAATGTGTCTGTTCTCATTCCAGAAAATACCTGTTGGCTATTCTGCAGTTCTGCTGTACTCATATCCACCAGACAGCCTCTATATCCCTCTGCTTTCTCCAAGACACACATGTGAGTCTGTGGCTATCTGTAGTTTGTTCTACCAGCTTGCATTTGGGAGTTTGTTGGGATACCTCATTCTTATATGTATTTTCAGTGTTGTCCCTGAAGTTTCATCTCCTACTGAGTTGTTCTATTTTCACTTGGGGATTTGGAGACCTTACAACTGTATTGCCATCACTGGCTCTTTCCAGAATTGCTGAAGGTTTCAAAAAATTTTTTAGAGAAAAATGCTGTCAATGAGAAAAAGTTGTCTTTGTCTTGTGAATTCTTGACTCAAGAAGATGTGAGGGAGAATGAGAGGGAA
>NW_006772915.1:1145153-1168328 GCF_000442215.2 Lipotes vexillifer | reverse complement strand
GGGAAAGAGAATTTCCAGGACTCCGATATGACACAGTCCTGTCATGGACAGAATGGAGACCCAGGGAGAATAATAAAGAAATATATCCACCATTTTAGCTAAATGATCAAAGTTAGTTTCACTAGCAGTGGGACAAACTTGACATCACATGCCTGCTGATGAGAAGTACATGTCACTTCTATGTAGTTCTGCCAAATCCTATTACCTCAATCAAATCTTGAGAAAATGTGGAGCAAATCCAAATTGGGGGATAATATATAAAATAATTTCCCAGTATTCTTCAAAAATAAAGATTATGGAACACAAAGATATACCGATAAACCATTCTACATTACAGGAGACTAAAAAGACAACTGAACACAGTATCTGATCCTAGGATATTTCTTGCACCAAAAAATGTTCCCTCTCTCTTTCTCTCTCTCCCTCTCTCCCCTCCCCCTCCCTCTGCCTCTTGCTCTCTTATGTTTCACTATAAATGTTATTAGTGGGAAAATTGAAAATGAATAAGGTTCATATGTTATACAATAGTATTAATTTCTTGATTTTTACAATTGTACTGTTGTTCTATAATAAAATGTCCTCATTCTTAGAAAGTACACAGTGAAGTACTTAAAAGAAAATGGACATCATATTTGCAACTTATTCTCAAATGGTTTATAAAAAATAATATGTGTAACAAAAAACCCTATAAAACTCTTAGAATATAAAATAGGAGAAAACCTAGATGACCTTGGATATGGATATTAGTCTTTTTAGATACAACACCATGAAAGAAATAATTGATAAGCTGGACTTCATTAAAATTAAAAGAACTTCTGCTCTGTGAAAGACAATATCAAGAGAATGAGAAAAGCCACAGATTGGGAGAAAATATTTGCAAAAGACACATCTGATAGAAGTCTGTTATCTAAAATATACAAAGAAATCTTAAAACTCAACAATAGGAAAACAAACAACCCAGTTAAAAATGGGCCAAAGACCTTAGCAGACAACTTACCAAAGGAGATACACAGATGGATAATAAGCATATGAAAAGATGCTCCTTATCATAAGGGAAATGCAAATTAAAACAAAAAAAATAGTTCTTTATACTTATTAGAATGGCCTGGAACATTGACAACACCAAATGCTGAAGAGGATGTAAGCAACAGGAACTCTCATTAATTGCTGGTGGGAATGCAAAATTGTACCACCACAAGACATTTTGGTGGTTTCTCACAAAATTAAACATACTTTTACCATACTATCCAGTGATCACACTTTTTGGTATTTACGCAAAAAAGTCGGAAGCATGTCTACACAAAAACTTGCACGCAGATGTTCAAAGCAGCTTTATCATACTTGCCAAAAGTTGGAAGCAACAAGGGTGTTCTTCTTTAGGTGGGTGGATAAACTGTGGTACATCCAGACAATGGAATATTATTTAGTGCTAAAAAGAAATGAGCCATCAAGCCATAAAAAGATATGGAGGAATATTAAATGCATATTAAAAAGAAATAAGTGAAAGGAGTCAATCAGAAAAGTCTACATACTATATGATTTTAAACATATGACATTCTGAAGAAAGAAAAACTATGGAGACAGTAAAAAGGTCAATGATGGCCAAGGGTTAGAGGGTAGTAGGGATGAATAGGTGGAGCACAGAGGATCTTTAGAGCAGTGAAAATACTGTTTGATACCATAATTATTAATACATATCACTATGCATTTGTCCAAACCCATAGAATGTACATCACCAAGAGTGAACCATAGTGTAAACTATGAACTTTGGGTGATTATGATGTGTCAGTGTAGGTTCATCAATTGTTACAAGTGTGCCACTCTGCTGGGAAGTGTTAACAGTGGTGAGGCTATGCGTGTGTGGGGAACAGGAGGTATATGGTACATGTCTGTACATTTCCCTCAGTTTTGCTGTGGACCTAAAACTACTCTAAAAAATTGTCTTCATAAAATAATAATAATGATACTAATAATACTAAGAAGGAGAAGGAGAAGGAGAAAAAGGAGAAAGAGGAGAAAAAGGAGACGAAAAAGGGGAAAACACAAATTCGTATAGTAAAAAGCAAAAGCAAATGTGTTAAAATTTTAACACATATAAAGGATAATCATGAGTTCTTAGTACTATTTCTACAATTTTTTGTAAGACTGAAATTATTTTAAAATACAAAGTAAATATTTTTATCTATATACCTCTTTGCCTCTAACACCCCTCACTCCGTTGCTCTGCTGACACACTGGATAAAATTCTTCAGTTTTAATCCTCATTTAATCTGTCTCAAACACCATTGACTTCATGCTCAGGAGGTGGGAATAAGAGGACATCTACTAGACACCAAGAAGTTGGGGAGCAGCTTCCATTTGTTGAGTAAAGTTTACTGTAAGACAGAGGAGCATGAGCCTTAACTCATGACCACATTTTGGAAACTTTCCAGCTTCCTTAAACTGACTCTTGGTGATATTCTGCAAGTGAACTTCTTCAATCAAATGCCGACATTAGTTATTGATGGAAAGCTATTAAATAGATCTCAGAAAAGCAGCTGGATGGACCCATATGGAACACTTGTTACAGAAGACAAGAAGAAATGCATATATTAGCCTGGGTTTTCTAGATAAATTGAAAGTGTGATACCAGATCTTTGTGAAACGAGAAGGCATTATTTATTCATTCCCTTCAACATCCCAACAAGCTTAATGAATATAGATGGTTCACCTGGACTTTGAAATGGCAAACAGCAATCGTTCTCCAACAAGATGAATGAGCACATTGCAGAGCTAGACAACTTCATTTGTCAAAAAGAGGCAACCAGCATTCACTGAAGACATCCAGAGGTTTTTTCATCATCTCCCTATATTTTCTAAGGTGAATCCAACTCTTCAATGATGTTTCAATTCTTACCATTCAAGAATTCTCTAGCACATTCTCTGATTTCAGGCTTATTACTTGGATTCCTTGGCAAATTAGTTGCAGGTTGGAGGGGAGAGAAATTACTCTTTTATGATATTTTTCAGAGGACATATCTCTGAGCTATCTGTTGCCCAACACTTATCCAAAACCTTGCCAGGATAATTGATATTTATACTAGATGGTCTGAAAATCAGTAAGATAATCCATTTCTCAATATAATCCATGCTTCATCTATACATTAAGCCAAAGAATCAGAAATCTACATTAGTTTGTAGAAAACTGCCCAGGCTTTCAAGTACTCCTTTTACTAAGTCATACACTTGTATCATGCCTGAGTGTTCCCGGGAAATGTTACAGAATCGAGATTATTAAAACCAGTATCCATTTTATTATAAAGCCATTGCCTTATACACTGCATGGTGCCTGGCTGCTATACTATATAGAGCCACAGAGGGTAGCTTTCAGAACAAATGCCAAGAATATTTTTACTTTTCTAGCGAAACTGATATGTGTTCTCTGTGTGGTCAATGGAACCCATACAACTGACGATACTTCTCTTTTGTTCTAACCACTAGAAAGCACAAAGCCAAATTTTAAGTTCAACTTTAACAACAATATAAGGGTCTATGGGGGTTGCCTGCACTGTGATCTTGTTTACGTAGTGCTCTTCTGATTTGTCTTTTTGTTGTTGCAATTTTTAATTCATTTTTTATATTTATCTAAGGGAAGAGTAGCAGAAAGGAAGGATAGAGGAAGGAGGAGTAAAGCAGGAAATGATTTGTTGAAATGGGATTAGATTGTTCAAGGAATCAGGAATTATCTATGCATCCTTTTCCCCTGCTAATGTCACTGGCAAAAAAATATTTTGACGTTTTATTAACATCACATTTTTCTTAAAGAAATAGAAAGGATTCTTTAACACAAGCTACATGGCTTGTGTTAGCCAAATAACAATAGCAGACTTTACGGGCACAAAAGAGAAAATTGAAAGCTAGATGACCAGGAGAGGGGACTTTGACCAAAGGAACAAGATAGTTGATCAGTTCTAACCAGAAGTAATTGTAAAGCTCTCCATTCTGCATACTTGAGAGACAAGTCACCGAATTGAATAAGCCTTTAACTTTCTTCCCATTTTTTTAAAATTTATTTTTATTGAGGTAACATTGGTTTATAACATTCTATAAATTTCTTGTGTGCAATATTATATTGCTACAGCTCTGGAAAGTGATACAGCAGAAGACAATGCTGCCATATAGGGTACATCTCCTTGAAGCTACCTACCTCCACCACTCAGATGTGATCTGGAATACCCCAAGTGCCTCTGACCCTATCATGCTGAGTCCTTGTCCTTCTGGGGCAATCCTTCTCTGAGATGTCCTCATAAGTTTAAATGATAGCAACAGAATCCCAGTAGAGTATAATAAAACATGGAAACATATTGGGGTAAATGAAACATTACTAGGCTCCTGAGAGACATAAAGAGAATAAATGGTATGGTTCCTTTTTTTTTTTTTTTCTTTTTTGCAGAGCCAGCATTGAGATGGGCATGAAAATCCCCACAGAATTCGAATAATATCCCTCTGCATGTAGGATTTCATGGGAACATTCCCACAGTTGTTAGGGTTCTATTCAGATTATGAACCAGCTAATAAATTAAATTTTTAAAAAGGAAAGAAGAGCCACAGTCCCTGGGTACAGTTGATTGCTACCATTTTGCAAAGGCAGCCACAGCTGCACAATGCAAAAGCCAAGAGGAGAGTTAGGCCAACAACAGTGCTATTCCCAGAGGTGTGCATTTGCTTGTTCCTTCAGCTAGTGTGTTATCTCCCTCAGACAGGAACATAAATAAATGTTGCCTCAGACAGGAACTGCAGCATCAAATATAAAACTGTGTATTTGAAATTCGTTATTTTCTGGCACAATTCTGTAAAAAAATGTCATGCTTTCAGTTGAAGCACTTCCATGTAAAGCCAATTAAGCAAGAGAAGCAACAACTGGGCTGAGATCAATAAAGGATGTTGGCTATTGTTCAGCCATGAGACAGGCTGTGCCAGTCACCATCTGTGGAAGCAAGTTAGGTTGCTGTTTTCAATAAAGGTTGTCAGGACCTGCTGGAAGTAAGATAACAAGTGGAAAGAAATTAGACCTTCAGATTTAAAAAAAAAAAAAAAAAAAAAAAAGTCCGGAGGCTGTGCTCCGCAGCGGGAGGGGCCAGAACAGTGACAGGCCCGCATAAATTAAAAAAAAAAAAAAAAAAAAAAAAAAACCCTTTCTTCTAGTTCTGTCCTCTTTATTCATCACTTCTCTCCATTCTTACCAAATCCATTTCCTGGGGAAAAACTGGCCATTTGATGAATAGATATACCTTGGTGTGAGGGTACCTCTTGGCTTATTCTGCCCAGGATGTCTACCACTAAGCCATACTTGATTTTAACAGCTTAATTGAAATACAATTTGCATAGCATAAAATTCATCATTTTATTTTTTTAATTTATTTTTATTTTTTTATTATTTGGCCACACTGCGCAGCTTGCAGGATCTTAGTTCCCTGACCAGGGATTGAATCCGGGCCTCAGCAGTGAAAGTACTGAGTCCTAACCACTGGACTGTCAGGGAATTCCCTAAAATTCATCATTTTAATTTTTTTTTTAATTTTTATTGGAGTATAGTTGATTTACAATGTTGTCTTAGTTTCAGGTGTACAGAAAAGTGAATCAGTTATACATATATATATATCCACTCTTTTTTAGATTCTTTTCCCATATAGGCCATTACAGCATATTGAGTAGAGTTCCCTGTGCTACACAGTATGTTCTTATTAGTTATTAATTTTATATATAGTAGTGTATATATGTCAATCTTCCAATTTATCCCTCTCCCCACCTCTTAGCCCCTGGTAACCATACATTTATTTTCTACATCTGTAACTCTATTTCTGTTTTGTAGATAAGTTCATTTGTACTTTTGTTTTTTTTTTAGATTCCACATATAGGCGATATCATATGATATTTATCTTTCTCTGTCTGACTTACTTCACTCAGTATGACAATCTCTAAGTCCATTCATGTTGCAAAATTCATCATTTTAAATGTACAATTCAGTCACTGTAACATCACTGTGGCCATTTCCATCAACCCCAAACTATCCCTCATGCCCATCTGTAGTCAGTCAATCCCTGTTCCCACCTCCAGCACCAGGTAACCACTAAAGTACTTCCTGCATCTATATATTTTATAAAATTTGGACATTTCATATAAATAGGATCATGGTGGGGAGGAAGGCAACTAACATGTGTCCAGTGTGCCAGGTGAAGAAAAATCAAACTTATAAAAGAATTCTCCTCTCTTTTCTCCTAGAATTGTAATGGATTCTATTTTTCATATTTAAATATTTGATCCATTAAAAATTTATCTAAAGTTTCCATTTTTCATTTTTCCAGATGTGATTCGACAGTTTCAATTCCATTGTTTATGTAGACCGTATTTTTTCTGCTGGTTTGAGGTGCTACTGGTATTGAACAGTAAATTCCTATGAGTTTTTGTTTTCAGGTTGTATTACATTCCATTTTATTCTAGTCCATCTATCACTTCATATGCCATCACCACACCTTTAAAATGGTTTTCACATCTGGCCATGCTAGTCTCCACTGTTAGCTCTTTTTTAAAAAAAAAAAAAAAAAACTCACCATTTTTATTTGCCTATTGTTTTCCCAACAAACTTTATGTTTATCTTTGATGGGAAAGAAATGTGTAGCTCCAGCTCAAAATGCAGTACCTAGTAACAGATTGATATGTGCATCTATATGATAGTAAGTTCTTTTGAAAGATAAACTAAAAGAAACAAAAATGTATAAACGGAGTCAAATGACAAACTGGACAATAATATTTGCAACTCATCACAGATAATGGGCTAATCTCCTTAATGTATAAAAAGTTCTTAGAAATAAAAAGACCAACAGCTCAAGAGAAATGGGGAAAATATATGAATAATTCACAGAAAAGGGTGGCTAATAATCCACTGTCCAATAGCCTCACACTCAGTCTTGCTCTGTTTTTTTTTCTTCTTATCTGGAAATGGGCATAACAGTGAGAATAGTAAACAAACTCAACACATTTTGGGGAACACTTCCTTTCCCAAAATTAAAACTGAACTTGGAAGGTTGATACTACAAAAGGGAAAGAAAAAAGGGCAATTTCTGTACTCGAGGGACTCTTAGTAGTTATTGAAGCCCACATACAAAGACCACTAGAGAAACCCACTAATCATATAAAGTATCGTAGTGTCTTAAAATGGGGAATTAGGGAAGAGGAGTTATAGACTGATTTGGGGGCAGTTATTAATCAAGACCTGGGCAGGGACTGATCAGAACTTATAAATAGTTGAATTGCTGAAACAATCAGTGTTCTTATCTTTGGAACACATAGGTCCATGTGGAATTACCAGTAAAGCAGTATTTTTATGGTTTAACCTCAGAACATACTCATCTGAAGGAGCTGGTATTTGAACAACTTGAGTTTTGATGGTTTTGTTGCATGTCATTTTATCTGTTTTGCAAGTTATAGAACAGCATTATGAGTTGTAATTTTTCTGTTTTCATTTCTCATGGTTTATATGGCACTTCAATATTCGCCATAACTAATCCATTAGATATGTACCATAGTATTCATTTTATAGATGGGGAAACATGCACTATGGTTTTAAGTATTTTGTCTAAATTCCCACAGTTATTAAGTGTTAGACTGAGTTTCAGAATCACGTCTGTCTAGCTCCAAAGCCTGGGCTTTGGACGTCTATCTACTCCATATGCCTCTAAATCAAGGATTGTTTACTTGGTGTACATGAACTATCAGGAGGATTCACGACCCCTGCATATCATATGCTAAATTTGGGGTATATGTATATTTGGGGGGAGAAGGATGAGAATGAATACACCCATCTCATTCTCAATGGGTAGGTGAACCAACAAAAGAGGTTAAATGTCTTTGCCCTAGAGAAATTATCTCCCTAAACCTAGGGCAGCTTAATCCCACAATAGAATGGGGAGAGAAATTCTACTTACTTTAAAAGCAAAATGGGCATGGTGACCACTTTCAGAGCCATTACATGGATTGGGTTTCTCATTTGTAGCTTCTCTGGAATTAAAAAAAAGAGCTAAAAGGAAGCAAAGGATGACCTTGGATTGAGAGCCCATAAAAGAGGGAATCCATGGGTTCTATCTAGTCAGTGCAATTGCTTGGGAAAGTCATGCAGTGCATCTGAAAGTCATGGAGTATCTCTGGCTCTCTAAATCATGTCCATTTATCCCAGACAGATCCAAGTAGAAAGTGATTTCGAAAGGATAACCCTATTCTCTCTATGGTTCATGCAAATTTGAAAGAAGAATTAGACTTTCAGCTTCTTCCCAGCAAGATCTCATCTCAGAAGCTTGCCTTTTTAAAGTGGAAAAAAAAAAACATTAATTCATACCATAATACGTAAGTTTGTTTTCTCAAGAACCGGAAAATATGCTTTAACTCATTTGTTCGTGTGACTGTTTTTTCAAGTACAAATAGTGAAGGGGTTTGGAAATTAACAAAAGAAGAGATTATAGCTCATGAAGGAAAAAAAAAAAAAAAAAGCCCTCTCTGAGTTTCTCCCTTACAGCTTGTTGCAAACTATGTTCTCCAAAACGGAGTGAATACAATATCTTGAGGAGAAAGATTATAAGCTAACAGTAACAGGAAAAATCTCCTTACAGACACAAGGATTTAGCAACAGATTCTGAGAAGGGAAGGAGACAAAACAGGCAGCTCACAAGATACAGCCAACTTGAGCTGTCTCTAGTTTGTGGAGCCTGACAATTCCCTCTGTTTTGAAAGCTTCACATCAGGCTTTTTTTTTTTTTTTTTTCCGTATGCTCTTCACTATTGCAGCCAACCTGCAGCTGTTATGCACATTTCAGAAAAAAAACGTTAATTTATAATAATGTATTGTTTGTCACAGAAGAAAAGGGGGAAATTGAACTCTTTCCAGCCATCTGGAGATGGTGAGCAGCTGGTTAAAATCAGGGATTTGACATATTTTATTTTCTAAGTATCTCACCACCTTAACACACCAGCCCAGCCATAGCTGTTTTCCTGGAATGCATGTTGGTGTCTATCATCTAACCTCCCCTATTATTCTTCAGCCATCTGGCTTGAGGTTTGCCCTCTCTCGGAAGTTTTGTGAAACAAGTGTTTGAGAATTCGTGAGAAGAGACTCTATGCCACACTAGGGCAGAGATTCTTCAGTAATCAGACTCTGAAATTAACCATAACCAGACTGCATGCATGCCTAGAGTCAAATATTCATATTATAGGGGAAACACAACAGCAATTTCATGGCTGAAAAAGATTGCCTAGATCAGGCCTTTGACAAAACCATTAAAACTTAAAGGAAACAAACAAACAAAAAGGCAAACACAAATGTGCTTTATATCCCTCTGGATATTTAGCTGGTGAAGGGTCACATCCAGATTATATGCCCCTGAAAAACACTGAAATGGATCTTCATAAGAAGCTCTCTCTGAGAGTCAAAAGATAAACTAGTAACTTCAGAAATGTGTAAATGTGTAACTTCAGTATCAAATGAGAGCATCCTAAATTTTGTCAGTGGAAAGTTACTTAAATTGGACATAGATGTTACCCCAAAACTTTATCATATATAATTAAATCATTAATTTTACTGTAATGTCACTCTCATGTATTTAATTAACATTTCCACTAGCCAAAAAAGGAAAAAAAATAGTGAATCTGGATATAAGAAGTAATGGTCAGCTTGGTTCCTCACCATCAAAATTATTACACTGTTAATCCATAAATTCCAAATGTTCAGAGTTTCAGAGGCATTTCTTCATGGTCATTATGTGCTTCCAGTATTGTTTTGTTGGTTTGTTTGTTTGTTTGTTTGTATATGGCCCACAGAGTTATAGAAGACTATAAATAATTATGAATCATAGCCTCAGAGACCATGATCAACACAAATAAAACCAAATTTTGTATTTCTAAGCAGAATTATTAAACTATCATTCTAAGACTAGCTTACCAACTTCCACCAAGTCTGAAACAAAGTAAAAATGAAATCTCAGTGCATCTCCCAGGACTAAGGTCAAACCAAAAACAGACCAGGCCTAACAAGGCCTGAAACTGAGCTTCAATTAGATTATGATAATTGTCTTGTATTCTAACTGCCTAACAGAAAGATATTAAATCCTCTTTGTAGGATGATAACATTATCCAAGTCCTCTAATATAGTTCATAAGCAATGCCCAGCATTCAATCAAAAATTACTAAGCATGAACAGGAACAAATAACCAAAAATAGACAAGAAAATAAACTCATAAGTGATATTGCTATTATAATATCAGGCAAGGACACTTTAAAAACTTTAATGAATATAATTAAGAAAATAGAGAAATAGATGCAAAAACTTACCAGAAAACTGGAGTCTATTAAAAAGAATCAAAGGAAGTTTCAGAACTGAGAAATTAAGAGCTCAGGAGATGGATTTAACAGCAAAACAGAGAACTAGTGAATTGCAAGATAAATCTGTAGATAAATTAGTTTGGGGCACAGAGAGAGTAAAGATGGAAAATTCAGAAAAGAGTATTAAAAAAATATATGGGACACAGTGAAAAGTTCTAATGTACATGTAATTAAAGAACCAGAAAGATGAAGGGTAGTGAGACAGTATTTGAATAGATAACAGCTAAGAAATTTCTAAAACAGACTTGGGACACCAAGCCATAAGTTCAAGAAACTCTGTAAAAGCAAAGCAAGATGAATTCAAACCTAGGAAACTGTAGTAAAACCTCTTAAGCCAGAGACAAAGAGAAAATTTCAAAAGCAGCCTGATTATGCATTTCTATCAAAAAACCTACAGATATCATCAAACTCAAAGATCAAGCTTTAGAATTATGTTTAATATAGTGAGGAAGAAGACTAGGGTATCCTTTTTTTCAAGTGTTCAATAGTTGCAAATCATTTCTTCAGGCCCATTATGGCCTTCTAGTGTTTTTTGTTTTGTTTCTTCACATTTGGGATATGATCCAGGAAATTAGAATATCTAAGAGTCTAGCCTCAGAATCCATCATTAATACAGTACAAATGGATATTTTTACCAGTCAATATAGTAAAACAAGACTTTTCCAAGACTGATATTTATTCTCCTTATTTAGAGGCTATTGATTATTTATATATCTACCAGCAAAATAGTAGAACCAATTCTAGTGAATAAGATTAATATGTAAAACTTGATACCCTTCCTAAACACCACTAATCAAATAGCAACAAAATTTTTGTGGAATTTGACAAGCTGACCCTAATATTGATATGAAACAGCAAAGGCCAAACATAACTAAGATAATTTTATAGGAGAAATACAAAGTATTAGAATCAGATAACCTGATATTAATTCATACTACAAAATATAGTGATTAAATATGAGGTATGGAAAAATTAAATAAGGAAAAAATAGGTAGTATTAAAATAAATCCATACATATATTAAAATTTGATATATGACTGGAATTAAAGTAAGAAGGTACACTCTTCCTGACAGAAAGCCTAGATATTTTAAAACACTCATGGTGGAAAAATAACCAAAATAGTGGAGACATACACATATATGTATACACACACAAACACACACATGCATGTGTGCACACATGCACATATAGTCATAATTTAAACAAATCCCTTTATTGGCAAGAAGATTAAAAAGTTTTTCAAGGGCTTCCCTGGTGGCGCAGTGGTTGAGAGTCCACCTGCCGACGCAGGGGACACGGGTTCGTGCCCCGGTCCGGGAAGATCCCACATGCCGTGGAGCGGCTGGGCCCGTGAGCCATGGCCGCTGAGCCTGCGCGTCCGGAGCCTGTGCTCCGCAACGGGAGAGGCCACAACAGTGAGAGGCCTTCGTACACAAAAAAAACAAAAAAACAAAAAAAAGTTCTTCAAAACCAACTATTTAGTGAAAGCAAGAATCCAAAAAGGCAAGAAATTGCTGAATTTATCCTGGATTCATTAATCTTGATGAACCATAGTTTTTAGTTCCACACTTACATGCAGTATGGAAAACAGGGGAAGAAACCCAGGTTTATCTAAAAATTAACAATCAACTAAAAAGTGTCTGTGTAAAGCTGGGACTCCAAAGGCCTATTCCCTCAGTGTTTAGGTGAATGAGAGAAAAAAGTCACAAAGCAGAGCAAGAAATTTGCCAAACTCTAACTTGGTGTTGGGTAGAGAGGGGATAGAATTCCCCTGTAAGCCAGATTTTATTCGAATTTGAGGGCAGAGTCACACATATGTGTCCAGAACACCTCCAGCCAAGAATTTATACTAAACCTGTTTTGGTGGTTATTGTTTCATGTATCTGCAAGAAAGAAAGTACAATTCTTCTCTCAAAGAAAGAGTGCCAGCTGAAAAATAAATAAGAATACATAAAGAACAAAAACAGCAGCATAAAGAATGGCCTAAGGTATTATAATTATCATTCACAGAATTATAAAGTTTGTATGTTAGTATGTTTCAAGAAATAAAAAATTGAAAATAATTTTGGAAAATAAAAATAAACATGATACTATAAAATATGACCAAGATGATTTCTAAAAATTTAAACAAATCTCCTGAGAAAGACAATATTAACTTAGCCTCAAATATAGGAAACACAAATCAATGGAACTACACAGAGAACTGATACATCCCTCAGTGTAGCAGAAGAATATAATCAAAATCACAATGAGATATCACCTCACACCTGTCACGATGGCTATTATCAAAAAACAAAACACAGTAAGTATTGGCAAGGATGTAGAGAAATTGGAACATTTGTATACTGTTTTTGTGAATGAAAACTGGTGCAGCCACTGTGGAAAACAATATGGAGATTCCTCAAAAATTGAATATAGAACTACCATATGATCCAGCAATCCTACTTCTGGGTATTTACCCAAAAGAATTGAAGTCAGCCCACCCATGTTCATTGCAGCACTATTCACAATAGCCAAGATGTGGAAACAACCCAGCTGTCCATGGACAGATGAATGGATAAAGAAAACACACACACACACGCACACACACACACACACACATGCACACACACACGCACACACACACACATGCACACACACACACACACACAAAATGGAATACTATTTATCTTTACATAAGAAGAAAATTCTGCAATATGTATAAACATGGATGAACCTTGAGGACATTATGTTAAGTGAAATAAGCCAGTCACAGAAACACAAATACTGCATGATTCCACTGATATGAGGTTTCTAAAACAGTCAAATTCATACAATCAAACACCTGGAATGGGGTTTGCCAGGGGCTGAGAGAGCAGAGAATGGGGAGTTACTAATCGATGGGCACAAAGTTTCAGTTAAGCAAAATGAATAAGCTCTAGAGATCTGATGTACAACATTGTACCTCTAGTCAATGATACTACTGTACACTTAAAATTTTGTTAAAAGGGTATATCTCATGTTAAGAATTCTCATTACAACAGAATAAAATTTTGAAAAGAAGAATATAGCATACATACCTCAGTAATCAAGTGATTAATCAGACTCAAAAAATTAGTGAAGATGAAAGCAACACATTTAAAAACACAAACTAATAGAAATACACAGAACATGGCACCCCACAATTGGAGAATAAATTTTGTATTAAAGCATAAATTGGTAGTTAATAAGAATGGACCATGTTTCAAACTATAAATTGACTCCCAAAAGAATTTCCTAAGATGCCATACAAACAAAATTCTCTAACTACCATCCAGGTAACTCAAAATCAATAAAAAGATAATAACTAGAAAACTATATGCATAAAAAATAAAGAATACACTTTCAAATAACTCATGGGTTAAGGAAGAAATAAAAATAAAATTGAGAAAATTTGACTAAATAGTAAAAGAAATACTACATTTCAAAATATAATATGTAGCTGAGGCAGTATAAAATAAGGAATCTATAGCCATTACTTCTTGAATAAGAAGGAAGAAAAGGTTGAAAATTAATGAGTTAAACATCCTACTTAATAAGTTCTTATAATTACAAAACTAATGCAGAGAACTCATTTTTTATGGCTTTTGCCCAGTTATCAGAAAAATACATGTTTTAAGTATATAGCTTGATGAATTTTCATAAACTGAACACACACATAGCATTACCTGGATCAAGAAACAGAGTATTAACAGCACCCCAGAATTCATCTTAATTAAAAGTAATTTTATAAATCAGGGAAAAATTTTGTGATATACGTTTTTTCGACTTTACTTATGATCTTGGTGCCATCCAAACTTTTTATATAACCAGATTTATCAATAATTATTTTATTGCTTTTAGATTTTGAGACCTGTTTAAAAAGGCCCTCCTCACATCTCAATTATAATATTCTCCACTTTTGTATGTAGTTCTCAGGTTCACTCAGGCTTTGGCGTCAAATTTTATCTTTTTCCTTAGCTCCTAGGTTGCCCCAGTGCCATTTATTGAAAAGTCAATGTTTCTCCAAAGATTTGAGGTGTCACATTTACCATATGCCAACTCTTCATAGGTACTTGGTCTATTTCTGGACTTTCTGTAGTGTGCCATCAGTCTGTCTATTTTGGTGTCAAATCCACACAACATAATTAGAGAGGCTTTTTACTAAGTGATAATATCTTATCAGACCAGCCCCATCCCAATCTTTGGCTCTTCTGTTTTAGGTTTTATTTTCTGGTTTTTCTTCCTTAATTATTTTCCCAGATGAACTTTATTATCATCTTCACCACCAACAACAACAAAAAAACACCTTGGTGCTTTTATTAAGATTATATTAAACTATTAAATTTATATATTAAAATAGGGAGAATTGACATATTGATGATGTCTTTCCATTTGTTCAAGTCAAATGTGATTACAGAATATTACCTGATGCCAAGATTATTTTCTTTCCTTCATAAGAAACAGTTTTTGTTTTGGAAGCCATAGAAATTTTCCTATTTTATCTCAAAACAGTAACATTTTTTACTAGACTATGTCTTGGAATTGATCATTTTTGGCCAATTTTCCCACGTATATGGTAAATCCTTTCAGTATGTTCATCCATGGCTTTTTTGTCAGGAAAATTTTCTTGAGTTATAAATTTAAATATTAAGTCTATTTCTTTTTTTTTTTTTTTTTCTTTTTGAGGTACGTGGGCCTCTTACTGTTGTGGCCTCTCCTGTTGCGGAGCACAGGCTCCGGACGCGCAGGCTCAGCGGCCATGGCTCACGGGCCCAGCCGCTCTGCGGCATGTGGGATCTTCCTGGACTGGGGCACGAACCTGTGTCCCCAGCACTGGCAGGCAGACTCCCAACCACTGCGCCACCAGGGAAGCCCAAGTCTATTTCTTTGTTTTATTTTTCTTCTACAAGTAAGATTATTATAACCATGTTGGATCTTCTTGCCCGACTTATCCATCTGTCTGTCTCTCTGTGATCCTTTTTTCATTTTTTTTTAAATGAGAAGATTCTATGGCTAATATATCCAGTTACAAGAATTAATGTGAATTTACAAATGTCTATAATCCCTCCTAACCTCATTTTGCTTTTCACTTTTCTATTTTAGTAGAGGTAGAATTTATTTGCTATGAAATGTACAGACCAGAAATGTGCAGTTTGAAAAGTGCGTATACCACAGTAACCTACAGACATATTAAGATATAGGACATTTCTTTCACCCCAGAAAGTTTCCTTGTGCTTCGTCTCAACCTCCCAGAAGCAATTTCTCCTCTGATTTCTATCACAACAGACTAATATTGGTATTTCTGCTACTTTATAAATGGAATCATACAGTATATATTCTTTTGTGTCTTTCTTCTCTCATTCAGCATTACGGTTTCAGATTCATCCACGCTGTTGTATCAGTAACTCGTTATTTTAAATTGCTAAATAATATTCCAGTGAATATATGGCAATTATTTATCCATTATACTATTGAAAATGATTTGGGTCATTTCCCATTTGAGAATATTATGAATAAAGCTTCTATAATTACTCTAGTACATATAAGTCTTTGGAGAATGTATATGTTTTATTTCCCTTAGGTAAATACCTAGTGGTGGAATTATTTGTTCATAAGGTAAGAGCATGTTTAACTTTGTAAGAAACTATCAAAATTCTTCAAACTAATACTACAGTTTTTTACTCTCACCAGCAGTATGTGAAAGTTCTCTCTAAAACGTCATCAATAGTTTATATTTACTGTTAGTCATTCTAGTGGTTGTGTAAGAGTATGTCATTGTGGTTTAATTTGCATCCCCCTGATTGCTACAGATATTAAGCACTTTTTTACATGCTTTTCAGCCTTTCATTATGGCTTCTTTTCAAGGCTTTTGGCCATTTTAAATTCGGTTATTTGTTTTTATTATTGAGTTGTAAGCTTATCTACAATTAAGATACAAATCCTTTGTCAATTATGCACTATGAGTAATTTCTGCTAAGCTGTGGGTGGCCGATTCACTTTCTTAGTGATGTCTTTTGATAAGCAAAATGCTTTAATGTTGATGAAGTCCAGTTTATCAACTAAAATAATTGTCATTTGTGCTTTTGGTGTTCTAAGAAGAATTTGCTCACTTGGAAGTGGTAAACATATTGTCCTGTATTTTCTCCCAAGAGCTTTGTAGTGTTAATTTTTATCTTTCAGTCTATGTTCTATCCCAAATTAATATTTATGTTACAAGAAATGACTTGAGGTTAATTTTTGCATATGAATATCTAGTTGTTACAGCACCATTTGTTGAAAGGTTTTTCTTTGCTGATTTTCATTAATGACATTGCCATTATTACTGTCAAAAAAATTTTTGATCATATGAGTGTGGCTCTATTTCTGAAGACTACTCTGTCTCATTGATCTATTTGTCTATCCTTAGACCAATACCACATACTTTGATTAATATAGTGTTAAAAACATTAAGTTTTAAAAATTGATAGTGTAAGCCCTCAACTTTCTTCTTTTTTGAGATTATTTTGACTATTCTAGTTTCTTTGCATGTCTATAAATTTTTAAATCAGCTTATCAATTCTACAGAAAATCTGGCTCAGATTCTGATTTGGATTGTGTTGAACCCATAGATATATTACTGGGAAAAGATTATTAAAATAGCTGTGCAGAATTATGGGTTTGTCTGTTCCTCCCTTCAGTTCTGTCACTTAATTGCTTCTTGTATTGTGAGGCTCTGTAATATTTATATGAATCAACTTCACCCCTTCTATTGGTTTTTAGTTCTATCACTTTGTTTTTATTTGTTTATTTGTTTGTTTGTTTGGTGATCACTCCAGGGTTTACAGTTGCATCATTAACCTATCATGTTCCACCTTGGATTCATATTATATCACTTAACGTATAATGCAAGAATCTTATACTTTCATTTATCACCTCTTGCTCTCTGTGCTAATTTTATCCTACGATGTTTCTTCTCCATATGTTGTAAACACCATAACACATGATGATCATTCTTATTAAAAATGGGAAATGCCTTGTCAATATACTAAGCAACAAACAAAAATATTTTTAACATTTACCCACATATTAACCATTAGGTATCATGTGGTTTTAGATGTGGGGAGGGAGAGGGTAAGTGGTTTTATAGTTGAGAAGATAGATTATAGACATATCCCAAGAGGAAAAAAGGAGAGAGTTAGTTACTGCTGGATACTAGGTAAGGAGCCTTCAATACACCCCCTGAAACCTGGTCAATTGCCTATAATTAGACAGAAAATATTTTTTGTTTTATTTACATTTTCCCTTACCCTGTGCATAATCAATTCTGTAATTGATGAACCAACAGTCAATCTTGATTCAAATGTAATTACTGTAAATAAAAATGCCAGTAAGAGGGACTCCTTTATTTTTGAAAAAATATACTCATATACTATGGCTTCATTCTCAACTTCTATTGCCATTTTTGACATTTGAAGCTATAAGTATTGAAGGAAACATAATGCATCATGATTCTCTCTGGTCTCCTTAAAAACTGGCATCACACCAGTAATGAGGGCTAGTGGACCCTGACATGAGGCTTACCAGAGCAGGAAAGGGGATCACTGATTTAATTCTTCTGGAAACATTAGGCAATGTATCTTTGGTATGAATTAGAAGTGCCTTTACTGTCTGGGCTCTGATTGGAGCTACTCTTAGAGTGATGTGACTCATATTGGAATCTGTGTTTTAAAAACTAACAGCTCTGTGTTAATATGAAAGCCAGTTAACCTCCATGCATCTATAGCAATTAAACTGCAAAATCAGAATAATAATTCAGACTTCGCAAAGTTGTCATGAATATTAAATGAGTATTTACACCAAAATGCTTGGTTGGATAACCATGTCAGCTTATAAAATTAAAATAACACTATTATTTTTGCATAAGTTAATTTCATTATTTTGCATAAAGAATAGTATGCAAAGAAGTGCAATGCCCTAACCTTCATTTCAAATTTCCGTTCAGAGGCTTATTTTATTGTTGATTGCAGAGATTGCTGCATATATCTTATTTGAACTTTCTGGAAGTGAGTTCAGTTAATTTCACTTGAGTTTCAAATCTAGGTATGTGATATTGGGAAGGTCACTTAAATCACTTAATTTATTCACATGAAAAGATGAGAATTGGACCAGGTAAATTGTGGTGTCCTTTCCAGCATTGATTGCTACAGTCCCATGATCCCATAAATCACCTTCGCTGTAAAATGCCATTTCTCCATTTGCTTTATTTCAGTTCTGTCTTTAGATCACCCCAAGCTGGATGTTTCTATAAATCCAGAAGACGGGAAGGAGAGGATCATAGGAAGAGCAAGCCTGTCAAAGGGGGGAAGCCCGGTGCCTCCAAGAGATTTTTTCCCTGTTACTACCCTCAGTCAACTAAACTGGTCTCTCCATTTGTTCTGAATGAAAGAGTCAAGAATTTTAGTAACAATGCAGATAAACAGTAGTGAGTTGGCAGGATTGTTCAGAAGGGGACATCTGTCAACAAGGAGGAAAGACATGGTTAAGGTATATTAATAGAAATAAAATGTAGGCAAATGTGCAGGTCAAAAGAAACAGACAAAACTGCAGAAGTATGAGATGATTTGCAGGATTACAGCTACTGGCAGAGATATGGTGCCTACAACTCAGTGGCACTTTGATCAAGTAGCCTTAAGGTTTCTCTGTGGCTCAGACATCATTATCTTCATCTTCTGACAAAATAATATAAAAGGGAGACCAGTACTGAATAGCAGAGCCACTTGTCACATGGCTGATTCTACACTGGAGGAGTCTGGAGATCATGTCAGACAAAAGTATGAGGTCACGAGGCGAAAGAATCCATGTTCTGTATAAAGTTATTAAACTGATGTTACACATGGCCAAGAGCAGACCTGCTCTTTTCTCCTCTAGTTTCATGGCCACAGATGTGTAATGAATCACCGGTCTGCATATTCCCACATGATCCTGCCTGCCGTAACCAGCAGCCTCAGTGCCTGCAGGGACCCTGGACTGAGAACATGAGAAGGCTCGATGTCATGGTGACCCAGTGAGTTGTCTGGAATGGCTGAAATGGCCACGACTTCTATGTTCTTCCTGGTCTTGCAGTCACCCGACGACAGGAGATACTGACCACACCAAAATGTAACTTTATTTTTCTAAAACTAAACTCAATTAGCCCAAGACACCAAGTTTTGCCAATGGCAAAATCCAAGCTAAAATAAAACTCTCCTTACTTGACAAGAGTAATTCAGCCCCTTTCCAATTTAAAACAATATTTTTCATCCTTAACAATTAGTTCTAATGACTAAGTCAAATTCAAGATTGTAACTTGGTAGGTTACAGATTCTCTCATTTCCCTCTTCTTGAGTTGGGCTCTTGGTACAGAAAATATATTGTATTATTCTTGGGGAGCTCAATCATCTCACCTGATAATCACCCTATCTTGGCTTTCACTAGTAATGGTCATTCCCTTAACCTGGTCCCCAGCTTATAGCCTTTACATGCAAAAATGAAAAATAAATTTGATTATATTTTTTAAATTATTGCTATTGTATGTCACAATGCTAATTGACCTATATTAGAATAAAGCCATATTTTTTCATAAGTATCCAAGGGATTAAGTTAGAAAGTAAAAGGTAGAAAGAAATGAAAGAGAAACTGAAGTGGGCAGAAAACCTCTTTCTGTCATTTCTATAAGCACCTTAATTTATTATACCATGATCCTACTCATAGCATTTTTCTTGGTTCAAATTTTTCACCTCGGTGAATAACCTTATACACATATCTGTTCACATATGGGCAAGTATTTCTGTAGGATAAATTACTAGCAGTGAATTGCTGGGGAAAAGGGCAAGTACATTTAGAATTTTAATAGATAAAGTTGACTTTATGTCCAAATAGGTTGTACCAATTCAGATTCCCTCAAGCAGCATGAGAGCTCGCATTTTCTGCATCCTCCCCAGTGCTACATATTGTTTTAAAATATTATGCTAGGGCTTCCCTGGTGGTGCAGTGGTTGAGAGTCTGCCTGCCGATGCAGGGGACGCGAGTTCATGTCCTGGTCCGGGAAGATCCCACATGCCGCGGAGCAGCTGGGCCTGTGAGCCATGGCAGCTGAGCCTGCGCGTCTGGAGCCTGGGCTCCGCAACGGGAGAGGCCACAGCAGTGAGAGGCCCGCGAACCGCCAAAAAAAAAAAAAATATATATATATATAATGCTAATAAAATAAGAACTATTCCACTAAGTTCCATTTGTTTGATTATTAGCAGGGTTGAACATTTTTTTCAGCTATTTATTGGCCATTTGTATTCCATCAACTGTGAATTGTCTGCCCATGGTGTTAGTTTGTTTTTTATTCAGCTGTTTGTCTTTTTCTTATTAATCTATAGGAATTCTTTATTCTAAGTATTAACCTTTGTCTGTGCTTTTTGTTGCTGGTAAAAAATATCCCAGTCATTTGCTTATCTTTTATTTATAATGTTTTCCATCACCTAAATGTTTTGAGTTTCTGTGTGCTAAAATCTTTCTATCCTTTTCTTTATGAAATTTGATTTTTATATTTTTCTTAGGAAAGCCTTTCTGGCTCAATATTACTTCAAGCAAAGATATCCTTTTATTTCCTTCTAGAATTGCTATTGTTGTTTGCTTATTTTTTTTAAAGATTATAATGAAATCGATCTAGATTATTTTTGCCTGTGGTGTGGGGTACTTTTTAAGATAGATAACCAATTGTCCCCAAAATATTTATGTCAATCCAGTATTTTTCTTCCAAGAGAAAATGCTATTCTTCTTGACAACAGAGTCCCATAGACATATAGGTTTGTTTCAGGGCCCCATTGCAAGGAATTTGAACAATTTGAAAGGATCCAGAAATTCAGTGGAATAAAACTACATATATTAATTACTTCATTTTATTTTTTTATTTTTATTTTATTTTTTAACTGAAGTGTAGATTATTTACAATATTATATTGGTTTCAGGTGTACAACATAGTGATTCAATTTTTTAATAGCGTCTACTCTATTTAAAGTTATTACAAAATAATGGCTATATTTCCCTGTGCTATACAATATATCCTTATTGCTTATTTAAGCAATTATTTTATTCCACAACATTATTAAAACCAAAAATAATATAAGCGCTTCATCTTCTGGAATTGTTTTTGTCCTCTGACTAAATAAATTAAATATCCCTTGAATAACTTAGACCAGCCATAGAAAAGGCAGATTTCTAGAGACAATTCAGCTGAAGCATCCCAACGTCTTAAGCCCACCAGATTGAACGAGCAACAGAGGAACATGTAAGCAGATATTTGAAAGGATGTTGAAATATTTGTGTTGGGTTTAGTAGGGTCAGAAGGTCTTTTCTCACTCAGGTGGCCTGGAGACTACATCTCACTGGCTGAAGAGGAATATCTGAGAATCTAATTCTCACATTCTGAGTCTTCAGGTATGTGCTGAGACTGTCCTGCTGACACAGCTTTTAAAAATGGGAACTTTCTAAGCCAATCCTTTCAGATATAGCTCCTCTAAATAGAGAACTGAGTTGATTGGGTTGTGATCTCCTATGTTATCTAAGGCAAGGGAGTCTTTGATCAACACAAATCAATGTACCATTGGAAACATACCCTTTGGAAGAGAAAAAGCCAGCATCCAGTCAAGACATGTGCAGTCAGCATGGGTTACAGGAAAAGAGAGGGTAATTTTATTTCTTTATTTACTACCTACTGAGTCAGGCTTAAAGAGAGTCCTGGATTAACAAGAGCTGTATGGCCAACAGAGGGTTTTTATGTTACAAGATAAACATGCTCTTGTTCAGGTTATAACATGTTCAGGATATCCTCCCAGTTCAAGGAACTCACCCAGTGAGGATTTGCTGCTTCCTGGTGACTCAGGGGAACACACCAATACACTTGGACTGGTGACAGCCTCCTTGCACCCAGAGGAAGGTAGGGCCAAGTGCAAGGGTAAAACCGGGCAGGGATGAGCAAACCCTGCTCAACTGCAGTAGGGTTTCACTCATTGCCAAGAAGACATCAGAGTCAATTTGGGAGGCTACAAACATCCTCCTCCTGCTTCAGGCCAGTCCAGCCAGTGGAACACACAGGTGTGTGAATGTGTCTGGGCGAGTGTGTATGTTGAATACGAAAAATGCAAAAATATTACCTGTGATGACTTTGACTGTCCTTTACTCTCATACCCTTGGTATTGCTGTTGGTCTATCCATATACCCAACAGCCTAGTTCACAGTTAGTGCTGTCAAATATGGAAGCCACATGGGGCTCTCGAAACTTAAATGTAAGTGAATTAGAATTAAATGGAATTAATTTTTTTATTTTTTTATTTTATATTGGAGTATAGTTGTGTTAGTTTCAGGTGCACAGCAAAGTGATTTAGTTACACATATTCATATACTTATTCTTTTTCAGATTATTTTCCCATTAGGTTATTACAGAGTATTGAGCGTAGGTCCCTGTACTATACAGTAGGTCCTTGTTATCTATTTTATATATAGTAGTGTGTATATGTTAATCCCATAAAACTCTATTCCTCTGTCACACCGGCCACATTTCAATTACTTAATAGATGCAGGTGGCCCGCGGCTACCATAACAAACAACACAGATACAGAACATTTCCATCATTGCAGAAGGTTCTGTGGCATAACACTGTCCTTATATGAGTCCTTCTATGTTTTGTTCTGTTTGGTGTGCCCTGCCTCCCAGCTGGGAGACAGACTGTAAGCAAGTATTCTCTCAAATAAATCAGCAGG
>NW_006772915.1:1139356-1145100 GCF_000442215.2 Lipotes vexillifer | reverse complement strand
GCAGGAATAATTTGAGATAGTGCTTACAAAGGAAAGGTGCTGGGTGCTTGGAGAGATTGCAGTGTGAGATCTGACTTGTTTAGAACATCCCAGCCAGCAATTGATACTTTGAAGAGTGAAGTCTAAGAGGAGGCCTGAAGAATCTGTGGAAGAATAATTTTCCACTTGAAGGCGTGTATCCACGGCATGGTGCAGAGTGGAGGGGAGTAAGGGCGTTAAGTGTACAGAGAGAAGGGATGGGAGCAGCAGCGGTATAAGATTTCAAGATGTCTCCAGGCTTACCTGTCTCTGCTTTATGTTTTCAAGCCCAAAAAGAATCTGCCCTCTGATTTAGCCTGCTCCCTGCTACATCCTCAGGTCCCCATCAAAATCAGGTTTTACCCAAGATAATTCAGACTAGGAAAAATAAAGACTAAAATTTAAATTAAATGAAAACTGCCATCCTTTGCATAACTAGTGGAAAAAGTCAGGCTCAGTTTGCTAATTTCCACCTGCTTGAGGACGAAGGGCAAGGACAGAGGGTACTTGGGCAGGCAAATCTTGGAGAATGCACATGGAGACCCATGGAGTCAGCACAGACATGGAGGAAGGAAAGGGAGCATTAGGAAAGGTCTGCTTCCCCCTGGGAAGAGGAAAGTGCCAGGAGAAAGGACACCAAATGCAAGTGAAATTAATTAAACAGAATATTTATAACGTGGCCCTAAAGTTAGGCTGAGCTGGTGGAGTTTTCATCAGAACATTATTTATGGAATTATTTTATGACTTACATGCTTCCTTCCTAAACAGATGTTTCACGAACAAAATTGTAAGGGAAAGCCAGCATTTACAATACAATTTCCAAATAACATGCTAGTTTGCCTAACTGAAAGAATAAATACAAGGGTGGAGCTGAGTATCTAATTTTAATAAGCAAATAGATCAATTTGGAAAACAGCTACTACTCAATGTTTCTTTCCAAAGCAGTGGAATGAAAAATGAACTTTAAGTTAGCTATTCTGATGAGAGAAACAAAGAAATGATTAAAAGGGGATTCTTAAGATAAACCAACTTTGTTTTAATCATTGATTTAAGAGATATTTACACAAAGAGTTATTGAGGGAGAAAAGTAAGAAGCAGAGAAGAATGAAAAAAAATAGAAGCAGAATGTACAATGTGCCATTTTTGAAAAACAATGAGAAAACCTTTACATAAATATGGAGAAAAATCACCAAAAATTTGTACCACTTCAGGATAATTTGTAAAATACAATATTATTTTGGAAAAATTAAACAAATGGGAGTTCCGCGCACGTGTGTGTGTGTGTGTGTGTGTGTGTGTGTGTGTGTGTAACTGGCTTATCAGATATTCATTTCTCTTTTAATGCACTTTCCAAATTGTGTCTTTGTTATCTCTACATAGTTGGTCTTTTCCATAAGACAAGGTCTGTCCCCTCATCTGTGTATTCCCAGTACCCAGCTACAATCTCTGGCAAGCATTAGGCATGGGATGGATTGTTGATGCATAAATGACACCAACTAGACCAAACGGGATGCTGGGGAAGGAAGGATCGATGGGAAGATGCAGGAAAAGCTCAGGGGTGAGGTCAGAGAACTCTGACCAGGGTGTTGGCTGTAAGGAGATGCCATCACCAGTCATGTGGGCCATGATGGCTCTTTCCTGGGCTTGAATTCTATACCAAAGACAGGACCAGCTACATAAGTTTTGGAGCCCAGTGTGAAATGAAATTTCAGGACCCCTTGTTTTAAAATTATTAAGAAGTTCAAGAGGGTAACCACAGAGAATTAAACCAAGCATGGGGCCCTGTGTTAATTGCATTGTGTCACACTCGTGAAGCCGACCCTGACTACAGACAATCAAGCTTTTTTTTTTTTTTTTTTTTTTTTTACAGTACCCGGGCCTCTCACTCCTGTGGCCTCTCCCGTTGTGGAGCACAAGCTCCGGACGCACAGGCTCAGCGGCCATGGCTCACGGGCCCAGCCGCTCCATGGCATGTGGGATCTTCCCGGACTGGTGCACGAACCCGTGTCCCCTGCATCGGCAGGTGGACTCTCAACCACTGCGCCACCAGGGAAGCCCACAATCAACCATTTCTGATGTTAAGCAGGGCCAAGATGATCAGATTTAAGGATGTCTTTAAGAAAGATCAGTGCAGGGCTTCCCTGGTGGCGCAATGGTTGAGAATCCACCTGCTGATGCAGGGGACACAGGTTCGTGCCCCGGTCCGGGAAGATCCCACATGCCGTGGAGCGGCTGGGCCCGTGAGCCATGGCCGCTGAGCCTGTGCGTCCGGAGCTTGTGCTCCGCAACAGGAGAGGCCACAGCAGTGAGAAGCCCAGGTACTGTAAAAAAAAAAAAAAAAAAAAAAAAGAAAGAAAGATCAGGGCAGATGCATTGTAGACAATTGTTATCAAGAGGCCTGGGGAAGAAAACTGCACTGTCATGAAAAATTAGAAGGACCTGAACAAACCTGCCAGTAGCAATAGGGCTAGAGAGGTACAGAAGGGTCCAGGAGAAGATGAAGGAATTAGGAATCACTATCTTGATTGCATGGAGAGTGGGGACTGCTGAAGAGAGCTGAAGAAAATGGGTAGGGCAGCAAGAAAAACTTGCAAGTTTCTGCCTCTGGCAACAAGGCAAATGGAGCTGCAAGCAGATCCAGCTCACAAGGACACCCAACATGTTCTTGAGAATGACAGTAAAACATGGAAAGCAAGCCCATGGATGTTGCCCTGAAAAAGTAGAGCTAACATGCTAACGAGCTCAGAGGAGACAGACATCATTTCTTTCAAAGAACCTGGGAGAAGAGGAATTGTCCTGTGGCAAAGTTGGTATTTGTGCTGCAACTCAAAATATTGTTAAGTTTTGTATAAAGAATGGTGGGGAAGAAAGTTCAGGAGTACAGGCAGGTGCCTGGGGATGTTCATGGTATATGGAAGGAAGTGCTGGTGTTTTGGATCACAGCACCAGGATGAGCCCTATTTACATGGGACGGGTTGGGTGGGTGTGCGTAAGGAAACAAGGTTACTTTCCCAAGGCTACAGTGAAAATAAAGCGAACCACAGCAAACTAGAAAATAGTGTCGCCAGACTCTTTATCCAGGGTTTTCTCCAATGGAGCACTTTCTCCCCCCAAACCCTTCTGTTGTTTAGATTGTGCTAATAACCGATTGAATTATCAACACGGCAAATTCAACAGAAGGCGGGATGGACGCCAGGCGTGAAGACCACCAAGGATTTGAATGGTAAACAGTCAAATGGTTGGAAATGAGCTGGACTCCAAAGTTAATTTAGAGTAACAACATGCCTCTGGCAAAGACTTGCCTCCTGATTTTTTTTTTTTTTTTTTTGATCAAGGCAAATCACTGAGTGAAATTGAATGCACAAGTGCACACCAATCCATGGAAGGATTTTTCTTTCAGGTTATGCCTGAATGTCCAGTATCGTCATGAGAAAGTAATTGTTGAAACATTTGCTTCTTTGTTATTGATGAGCAGCTGTGGATGACAGAAACATAAGACTCAGAAGTTTCTGTCCCTTAGCCCCTTCAGTCCGTTCTGGTTTAAGATGATTACATAGCTATTTGATATAACAAGAGCCAGTCGCATGGAAGAGACAAATGGTTTTATTTCTCAAACCAGCTTCATCAAGGACTACTCAAAGCAGAGTCTCATCTGTCTTTGCACAATTTCACTCTCATTATAGCTGGAAATGGGAAGTCTTTTTTCACAGGGCTGATCTCTAGTTAGCGATGGAACTGTTAATGGTGCATCCTGAAAAACTGGACATTCATTATCTGCCCCTTCTGGCCTCAGCTGCCTTGTGAGTTTCCATCCGTCATAGCAACTCCTTGGATAGTCCGTCCCCACTGTCCCAGAGGTGTTTGCAATGGAATCCCAGACCTGAACAGGAAATGGTCAAGGAGACCACTTCCAGAACCTTTCAAAAGGAGCCACAAAACCACTGTTCCTGAGAGAACACCATGTAGTAAATCATCCAAACACTTATCATCTCCTGGAACACTTTTAAAAGTAGAGGAAGGTTTTATTAATAATTACATTGTCAATAGACATAAATCAAACTTAAATGAGAAAAACCAGTTCACTCTAACTCTTATCAATGGAATTTCAAAGGTAAGTCAGCCAACGTTTCCTACTGGGACAAGCACCTGGCATCATACATAGATATATATTCACGAAAGGTAGAAATAAAATATACTAGTCAATTGACAATTGAATCTTTTGTTAGCTTTTTTTCCTTCCATATGTTTGGATCAGTTGACTCTTAAAGATAGTCCTGGATGTTCAGAAAATACTGGACTTTTTTTTTTTTTTTTGCGGTATGCGGGCCTCTCACTGTTGTGGCCTCTCCCATTGCGGAGCACAGGCTCCGGACGCGCAGGCTCAGCGGCCATGGCTCACGGGCCCAGCCACTCCCCGTCATGTGGGATCTTCCCAGACAGGGGCACGAACCTCTGTCCTCTGCATTGGCAGGGAGGCTCTCCACCCACGGCCCCCCACGGGAGCCCCTTTTTTTTTTTTTTTACTTAAAGTCAAGGGCACTTAAATCCCAGAACCAGAGAAATTACTATAGCAAGTAAATTGGTTTTACTTTGGCTCACTCCATTTACCATGTCTGTAATTAATAAATATTTATTGAATAAATAAATGAGGTGATAAGTTTCATCAAAAGCTCATCTGGTTGCCTCTGATGTTCTCAAAACATTGTGTTAAAGAATAAATTGGTAATGATAGTTATTATAAGCACTTCAAGGTAGCAAAGAGGGAAGAGAATGACCATTTCAACACTTATTCCATGTCAGGCAGCATTCGAGGCCTTTTATATAAGCTATTTTAATCCTAAAAACAATCCTGTTAGATAGATATTGTTATCCTCATCTTACAGTTGAGAAAACAAAGGTAAGAGTTAGTGAAGTAACTAAACAGAGCAATCACATGATGTCCCAAACCCATGACTTTCTGATTCCACCACCCAACCCTTTTCCTTTTCCATTATGGATAATTACAACTTTTCACGGATCACCCAAATGAAAACTCTCAGCACTAATAGACATTTCTAAATATTACAAAATAGGTAAGGAAATTAAAGTTTTAGAAAGAAGATAAAAATCAATTTAAAACAATATATGTAAATACTCAAAACAAAAAACAACATTCTCATTATGTTAGGATCTTAAAAATGTATGTGTCTCAATATTACCAGTCATCTTATTTGGAAAGTGTTGATTCAGGGTGAGTTCTCAGATGCTTTGCTGAGTCACTCACAAAAAGATCTATACATCCCCTGTTCTATCTTTCTGAGACTGTCATCCCCTAAGTATCAGATCAATGAGAAGAAATCATTGCCACAGCTCGAGAAATCTACTAACAAGTGAATGATTGAGATGAAAGGCCATTTGAGGAGAACCAAAATTAAAATGGTCTCAACAGTGTTCCTGTGGATTTTTACAATATCTTTTAATTAAAGCAGCTGGAATTTCATCCTGGCTCACAAGCTTTCGTTATGGGTCCCAAGTACTTCAATCTTTTTTTTTTTCCTTTTTTTCTTTTAGTACTTATGCCAAATATCAGAGTCTTGAAAATACTGGAAAGCTTGTTTGCTTTTTATTCTGTTCCTTTCTCATTTTCCTTTTGCAAATGTGTTTTGGGCTGCACATTCCTTAGACATTTCTTTGCAGTTGGTTATCGAAATGAGTGTTTCCCTGTGACAATGTTTAGCCAGGAATGA
>NW_006772915.1:1131754-1139346 GCF_000442215.2 Lipotes vexillifer | reverse complement strand
ATGCCACTAGGTCATTGACATTTAAGGCCTACTGCTGACTTGCAAGTTCCCCTGAGAATCACTGCCCTTTCCTTGTGTATTGCAGACTCAGGGGAGGCAGGCAGGGAACCAGCACGGTCAGAGGCAGCTGATGATTTGCACTCAGTTAAGTCTGCTCTCATCATTCCTCCTATTGAAGCCCATCCCAGTGTCCCCAAAGTGTCCATCTGCCAAGGGCAGGGCTGTACTAGCAACATTCTTTGCTCGTGAAGTCTACTGAGCACCATCCTAAGATACCAGCTGGTCCAAAGCTTCTGTCTTTCTACAGACCATGCAGCAAATGGGAAAATAATGGGTCTTGGAGCCCACAGCCCTGAAGATAGCCCAATTCTATCTTTTAGTAGTAATTAGTATCATAATTCACTGGGAAGTTTATTTAGCTTCATTGAGCTTCTGCTTTCTTGTTTCTAAAAGGGGCTGTTTATATGTAACTGTAGAAAAACACCAAAAAAAGACATTGCTTTTAATACAAAAACTGCATACATTTCTTCTTTGTGTAGCTGGCAGAACAGCTTTCTGAGGTGTTTAGAAAAATGCCTCAGTTTGGTCTTGATGAGTCATTTGGGGTTAAAAAATATGATACCACTTGGGCAGAGCCTAAATGGATGGAGACATGGGAAGAAGCAGATTTCTATGCCCCAAAACATGTGAGGAATGGTAAGATTCTACAGGAAACCCTAGATCAGGGAGAAGGGTTTCAGAAACAGAGAGAAAACAGGGATGGAAGGAGGTCAATGAGGAGAACCCCAAAGTTGTGTGGAAGGCAGGGGCAGGCTTCCCTGTAAGGAAGCTTGAGCACATGAGTCTGCACAAGGATGGCCAGCAAGGGGAAGTGAGGCCATGGGGGCTGGAATTCTGTGCAAGTCAAGCCAGCCATATGCCCAGGGTTAAGGCTACCTTTTCCTTCAGGCAAAGGCACTAAATGTTGCCACAGCCCTGGACAGGGGTCTACAAAGAGAAACAGCCCAAATGACGAGTCCCTATCAAATCAAATGTCAAGTTTGAAGGTATTTCACGCCCTCCTCACACATACCTGCCCCTGTGTACTCATCATACTTCCAGTAAATGCTATGTTATCAGTGAGGTTGTGGGGATTACAAGAGAGTAGATGGTAACCACCATGCGATGAAGCAGAAAAAAAGATGGCAGCACAGAGGATGAGGAGTAATTGTTGTGATCCAAGTTCCAGAAAAAGAAAGAAAAGGAGAAACAGCTGGAGTGAAAAAATAAGTAATAACAGAGCTGGAAGTGACTGAGTTTTGAGAAACAACCACCACCGCCAAAACAAACACAGAAAATCTCTGGAGGCATTGAGAAGGGCCCTTGACTGCCTGTGCAGTGAGAGCTGTGGATATGGAAGGGTGGAGGGCTTGAGAACATGTGGGTGACACTCCTCAGTGTGGCAGCAAGAATTAAGTGAGTGAAAGTCCGTGAAGCATCTGACTCGGGGCCTTCTACCTATTTCAGGCCTCTCCGCTGTCACTTTTCACTCATTTCTTGTTTTGCTCACTCTGATGGCTTCCCTGCACCCCGCCTTTTCTAGGCTCAAATGCCAAGGGGACTAAAAATGTTCACCTGGCTGGACCTGCTTCCAGGAAGAGGACCCCTGTTAATGACTCTGCTAGGCTTGGAAACCAATTAATTTCTGATTTTCTAATCATCTACTGGACTGTTGTCATCTTCTTGGAGAAGTTTAAAAGGCAAATTTACTTCCCCTACTCTCAAAGATGCCTCGGATTAATTACGGGTTCATACAATCATATTCACTTTATATGAACCTACCTACAAAAGAAAAACAGATTCAAGGACATAGACTTGTAGTTCCCAAAAGGGAAGGGGTTGGGGGAAGGATGGAGTGGGAGGTTGGGGTTAGCAGATGTAAGCGATTATATATAGAATGGACAGACAACAAGGTCCTACTGTATAGCACAGGGAACTATATTCAACAACTGAAATGTCCAACGATAAATGATTGGATAAAGAAGATGTGGCACAAATATACAATGGAATATTACTCAGCCATAAAAAGGAATGAAATTAGGTAATTTGTAGAGATGTGTATGGACCTAGAGTCTGTCATACAGAATGAAGTAAGCCAGAAAGAGAAAAACAAATACCGTATATTAATGCATATATGTGGAATCTAGAAAAATGGTACAGATGAACCTATTTGTAGGGCAGGAATAGAGACATAGACATAGAGAACGGATATGTGGACACAGGATGAGGAAGGGGAGGGTGGGACGAATTGGGAGATTTGGTTTGACATAAATACACTACCATGTGTAAAATAGATAGCTAGTGGGAACATGCTGTACAGCACAGGGAGTGCAGCTTGGTGCTCTGTGATGACCTAGATGGGTGGGATAGTGGGTGGGAGGGAGGTCCAAGAGGTAGGGGATATAGGTATACATATAGCTGGTTCACTTCATTGTACAGCAGAAACTAACCCATCATTGTAAAGCAATTTTACTCCAATAAAATAAAAGACAACATCTAATAAAAATACAGCATCAAAAAAAAAAAAAACCTATGACAAAACATAATGGAAAAGAATATTAAAAAAAGAATGTGTATATATATTTATGTATAACTGAGTCACTTTGCTGTACAGCAGAAATAAACACAACATTATAAATCAACTATACTTCAATTAAAAATTTTTTAAATAAAATAAAATCACATTCTTTTTATAAAATTTCCAGAAAAAAGAATGTCATATTTTAAGTAAAGTTATTTATAAATTAGAAATAACTAGCAGTTGTATGACTCCTCACAATTTACAATGAGCTTTCACATTCTTTTTTACCTTACTCAACCTTATTTAATTCTTACCACAAAGCCAGTGGTGTCAGAAATATTGTTAATGGGGCTCAAACCCAGGTCCTTGCCAACAGTTTTATTCCACTACAGCTGAGGTGGCATCATTGACCAGATATGCCCACTCTTCCATTAACCTCTCCAACTTAATGGGAAAACTAGAATGATGGTACAAAATTAGAAAGAAAGAAAACAAGAAGAAGTAAAAGACTATGAACTTGAAGTTTGCTCTTTTGTCTTCATAACCCCATTTGTAGCCTGATCACCCTTCTCTCTCCTTCCATCACTCTTGTCCTTGTGTGTCTGGCAACCCTGGTTCAGTCGACAAAGGAGAGTGTCCTTGGGCCCATGTTCCTGGTGTGAAATAACAAGCCCATGATTCTGAGAAAATGTTCCTCCTTGCAAATACCCTAGGAAAATAAATCAGACATTTTTCTTTTTCAGTAAAAGCCTTTACTTCCAAGCCTTTACTGTGAGTTCTAAAGCTGTGAGTTCACATTCATTGTGGGAAATCCAAAGTGGTTCCATGGGCATCCACCATAATCAATACAGGCTTAAGCTCTCCATTGCAAAATCTACAGGAAGTAGGGACCCTTTTCTATTCTCAGAGCACTTCAGATCTGGATGACAAAAGAAGACGAGCTACTCAACATTTCATGGCTGTGCAAAAATCAAAGAACTCTCATATATGACAGAAGGGAAGCCACAAGGTTTTAATTTTTTTATTTAATTATTTTTATTTTATTTTTTAAACATCTTTACTGGAGTATTATTGCTTTACAGTGGTGTGTTAGTTTCTGCTTTATAACAAAGTGAATCAGTTATACATATACATATGTTCCCATATCTCCTCCCTCTTGCATCTCCCTCCCACCCTCCTTATCCCACCCCTCTAGGTGGTCACAAAGCACCGAGCTGAAATGTCATCTCATTTGGCTGAGCTGAAAGAGAGAAATTGCAAAATGTATGTTCCTTATGCCACTTAAGGAGACAAAGTCATTGTCTCTGAACCAAATATTTCTTCAGCTAAGAGAACATGAAAAAAGTCAATTACCTGGCTCCATCTGCAGCTGTGGATTCCTTCCTGGCCATGGCTGATTAGTTTCAGCATGCTTGGGCCTGGCTTTGCTTTTCTGTCTACGGAGGGTACCAAGGAAAAAGCTGATGGGCAGGTTACAGGACACTACTTGCTAGAGTCATTCCATGCTCCACCTGAACATCCAAAGCAATTAATCTCATCTGAATGGACTTGAAGATTATAGGATTTATAGGATGGTTGGATGGTCTGTTAATGAAAGCAGCTGGATAAACACAAAAATATTCCCAAATCAAGTTTTCTTAAGAAGCTCTTTCTTCATATGAGTTAATCAAAAAGTAGATAAATGGTAATTTGGGCACTATACCTCCATTTTAAGCAAAGAAAATGATGCATATGAAAATTGAAAATAATGGTTCTGCAAAGAACAGTTAGGGAAGGAGGCAGAGGGGCGGGGGAGGAGCAAAAGTAGGGGAAGAGAAAGACAGAGGAAGTGTAATAAATATAACAAGATTAATTTGTTCCCCTAACCCAGCTCCTCTTTTCAGCCCCAAACACACTGTGTGACCATTGGTATGTGTGGGTGACTATGAAAATGAGTGTGTCTGGGTATATCTGTATGAGTCTCTGTATATGTGGTGTGTATATGAGGGAAGGGAAAATTGAGAGTGCATAAGGTGGAAGGGTTTGAGTGTGTATGGGTGTGCGGGGTGTGTATCTGAAGGATGTGTATAAGGGTATTTGAATAAGGGGTGCGGGGCTGTGGGTATGGATGGAGATTAGAAAAGAGAGTGTGTCTGAGTTTATGTAGGTAATATTTAGACTATGGAGGGGGTTCTGTTTGTTAGGGTGGTAAGTGTGGGTGTGTGTATATGAGGCAGGAAATGTGCACGTGGAGCTGTGTATACGCATCTGGGGTACACGTACAAGGGGAGGGTGTGTGCCTAGGAACTGCGTGCAGGTCCTGTGTGTAAAAGCAGGGTGGTGTGTCTGTGCAATCAAAGTGATGTGTGAGATCCTCTGAAAAGCAAACTAAGCCTTTCTTTTGCCTCAGCTGCCCTGCCCTGCGTGTCCTCTCCTAGAGATGGTCCTGCTCTCAATATTCAATCCCCTGGAGCTGCTTCTGAATCCAATCTACACTTGGAAATCCACACCTTTGTCTCCTTTTCTGGGACTCAGGGGATTGATTTGTTATGATTTATGTTACCTTAGACTTTCTTTTGCCCACTGAGCTTATTTGGGAAAAATACCTCTGGGCCAGAATTTCTGCTGACAAATCATCGTCATCCCCACCACCACCATCATCATCACCATCATCACCATCATTATCACCATCAACAGCATCATCATCATCTTCCTCATCACCATTACCATCATTGTCATCATCACCATCACCACCACCATCATTATCACGATCCTTGTTATCATTCCCATGTGTTGAGCAGCACTCAGCATTTACTATGTATCATCATCTCAAGATAATGACACATTATCCTTTTTGAAAGGTTAATTCTACAGCATAATATACAGCTGGATTTGCTGACAAATCCATGCTAGTCAAGAAAAAGCTGTCTGAAAAGCTAAGCTGAGGAGTAGTAGAGACCTTCAAATTAACATACAACTTCTGTTTCTGGTCCAAAGCCCCAATCCATTCAGAGATCTTCTTGCTTGTTCTACCCTTACATGAAAATTCTTTTAATTCAGCTTCAATTTATTCATCCCTTCTACCACCTCCCTAAAATACAAAATTAGTAATCCATAATATTTCCCTGGACGGTTATAGAGATACATATTGTTTTTGTTGGTGGTGTCAGTATGTGACTAGACTTACTGCAACACAGCCTGTGGAGATAACAACACTGTGCATCCATTTCCCAGAATGGAACCCCACAGAGAGCAGTGTGTTACAGCATTTGTACCAAGGACATTTTCACAGGGCTCCACATTTCCATTTCATAAACATTCATTCCCAGGAGAGCAAAACAGGAATTTCTCAAGGACAACAAAACAACAGCAATGGGGTAATTTGCAGGCAAAGATACTGCAAGTGTGCCAAACCTTTGATATTGGAGGCAGCAGTCTATTTAGAGCAGGAGAGCCAATGGCATTTCCCAGTTTCACCTGGTGTTCTCTCCAAGGCAGGAAGAAAGGGAAAAGTGATGAAGGGTGTATACAACCTCTATCTGTACGGTGAAATTTTCTCTAACTGTAATGGATTGAAAAGTTGGGAGGTTATTCAAATACACAGAGAATTCAGTTCTCACTTCTATGGCCAAGTGAGTTCTGTATCCTTCTGCATAAGGAATTGGAATGACAAATATCCTCGGCACTTGCATCTCCATCCATTCAAGTCTCTACTGGAAAGGAGACACTAGCTCCAATGCCTTCTGGCAAAGAAAGGCAACACCCCTTATGGCTGCTAGCCTAAGTCTTTATAAAACCCAGAGAGCTGCACAGATATTCCAGAGACCCAGATGGTAGATCATGTCACAACTGTCTCCTGGCATTGTCCTCAGGCCATGTCCAGGGAGAGCATAGATGCCATACAGTTACTAAAGCTGGACTCATCCCCATCGCCTGATTATAATGTCAGGCAACCTGTTGAAAGGCTGGTATATTTTTCTTTTTGTGCAATTGTTTGCAAGACTGATTTAGACATCACAGAGTGACAATAATCAGCTTATTCATGAATGTGGATACAAACAAAAAGTGGGCACAAAATATATCAGAGCCCACGCTTAAATGCTATCCATTCATTCATCCATCCATTCAGCAAGCCTTTGTAGAGAGCCTGCAGTGGCCAAGTATGAGTCTTAGAATGGTGTTCAGAGATGACCCTACCAGGCCTCACACATTCAAGAAGTTCAAAGTCCACAGACAATTCAACCAACCATTAATAGACAGAGAGGTCAGTGCTTTTAATGCAGCTAAAGGAACAGAATGGATGTGTACTGAGCAGAGCCTGGGTTGGGGCAAGGAGGGACAGAGAGCTGAAGCTCCCTTGAATCATGACACTTGAGCCGAGCCATGAAAGAGGAGCAGGAACTGTCCAGGCAGAGGCGGGCAATTCTCCATCTGCAGAATAAGTGGTTCCAGAACATCCCCTTACAGGATCGCCAGAGGAAGCTGGGGCTGGGGAACATTAGGCCAAATATTTCACACAGGAATCAGTGAGAATGCCCGGAAAAAAAACTGGCCTCCCAAAGTTGCTCTGTAGAACTCTTAGTAAATGCCACATCTCATTCACGCACACACACACACACGCACACACACACACACACACACACACACACACACACACACACACACACACACTGCCATCTTCCTAGAGAGCAGAGAATACTGTGGGAAAAATTAGGTGAGATTACAGTCCATTCTTCGGTCTGTTGATGCCAGGCATGGGGGAGTACAGCTGCATAATTTACGTTAAGTTTTCCTGGGAAACAAAATCTCCTAAAGACTGTGAAATCTTACCTTGCATTGCCTTCAATAAGCACCATCTTGTTTACAAGGGCGTAAATCCCTCCAGTTCCACAGCTTGCATCTGTCGTTACACTAGCTACCTGTGCCAGCTACAGTCCTAAGGAGACACAGACCTACTTCAGATTTAGTGTGGATGACAGTACATGCAACAGCAGACTGGGGCACAGAGCACAGAAATCCAGGAGTACATGGGAACCCCGTGCCTGTCCTTCAG
>NW_006772915.1:1112261-1131674 GCF_000442215.2 Lipotes vexillifer | reverse complement strand
TCAGCAGGACTAATTAGTTATCAAGACTTTTACTCATAGTGACCATATCACATGGATATACATTAATTCTTTAGAACGTGTCAATCTTCCCTGCTTTTGCACCTGACTAAACACTTTCCACCCATGAAAAGCCAGCTCAAGTCCTCCATGTCCCTTAGAAGTCTTTCTCTTTTCCCCTAAATTCTAACAACAAAGAAAATGTGCCATGCACAATTTAGCCCTAACTTACATTCTTTTCATTGTTGTTGCTTATAAAGTATTACCTTGACCTCACAAATAGATTTTAAGCCCCCTGAGGAAAAACTATACCTTGTAAGGCCATCAGCATCCTTCACACTGTTATCAAGGGTTATTCCTCTCCCATGATAACTAATACCCTATTTCTGTCTGCCTATTGGATTTCCCTTGGTGGACAGTTTACAAGAACCAGAACCTCAATACATCTAAAGTTGGGATCATCTTTCTACCAAAATGAAGTCCTCTTGCTGACTGCCTCTAATTCTCTGAAGCTCTGGCTTTTCCTTGTGTTAACCTGCCTGCAGCCACAGGTGACGTTAACTCTTTTTTTCTCTTCCTTCGTATCTCTCTTAGCCATTCTCTCCTTTAATGATTAATGCCATTGCCCTGGTTCTGACCTCTATCACTTCTCATCAGGACAACTTCAGAACCTCCTATCTGATCTCCCTTTAACTTTTCTTTTCCAAATCCAGTCACCCCCACGACTCAGAAACATTAAACTTCCTGTAACGTCACATGAATGGTGTCCCTCCTGTGGCTTCTCACTGACCACTTTATGAAGCACATACATTTCTTTATTTACTGTTCAAAACCCTCTACATTCTGACACTCATTTTTCCAGCTTCGTACTTACTACTTCTCATCCCACACCCTTTATTCCAGCAAAGCTATTTCTGCTGCTTGAACCTCTCTTGTGCCTGTCTAGCTCCACATCTTAACTGAAGCCATTACTTTTACATAAAATATTTTTCCAACTATCATATCATAATTTAGCTCTGTCTCCAAGGTATACGTAGTGTGCTGTGAACTCTTAATAAATGAACCCATCAAGAATTAGGCATTCTGTTCTTTGCTGGAGGCATTTTTTATTTAAGTGATTTTATAATATAACTAATACATTAAAGGCACTATGTTAAATATTGGAGGATTAATCTAGAAAGCACAATTCCATTTAGTAAGAGGTCAAAAGCAGAGAGACATGAAACAAAGAGATTAATTAATCAATTAATACAAGAAAAATAAAACATCCTTGATGTGAAGTCATGGTTCTTCATAGTGAAAAGCGCACTGAACAACAAATTCATAAATGACTCATATAAAACATACCCTAGTAAAATTTTGGAATTCCGTGGATAGCTACAAAAGCATAAAATTTTCAAAGAAATGGACAGAGGCCCCTTTAAAAAAAAAATCTATACTTGGCTTTTCATCAGCATCACTAAATGATTATTACAAAATCAGAAGCAATATTTGAAGTTTCAAGGCTAAACTGTTGGACCCTAGAATTCTATGCACAGTAAAACTAACATATTAGTGCAAGGGCAAAAAAAAATCTGTTATCTATATATATAGATAGATTTTTTTTTCTCTGTCTATCTATTTTATATATATATATATATATATATATATATTAAAGAAGAAAAAAATATTTTGGTCATGCAAGAATACAGATGTCCTATTAAACCAAACATTCTGTAAATCATTCAAGGTTACACTGCAGAAAAATTAATTATATGATATGGAATATGATGGGGCACCCAAAAAATAAATTATGGTTATTCCTAAACAGCAGTTGATGTATAATCTTTATAAATTAATGAAAATATAATAATTATGACATGATAAGGAGAATAAGAGAGATGGTACCCTAAATTTCTTTCAGTGGTCAGAGAAAAATACAATGACTAACTTTAAATGATTATAGAAAATATGAGTTTTAAAATATGCACTAAACATTTAAACATATCAAGTACCAAAAATAGGTATTGAACCATAATTCCAAACCAGATGAAAAAGCTGGACTAAGAAAACTCATTCAGTTCCACCACATACATGCATACACACACACACACACACACACACACACACACACACACAAAGGCCAATAAAGGGGGGAAAGGAAACAATAACACATCATATAGAAAAATGCATAAAATATGAGCCAGTGTTAATAAATGTAAATGGGTTAAATTTTCTTATTAAAAGGTGACTATCAGAATAAGATACTCTTTTCCTCCTCCAGCCCCAGCACATCCTCGAAGCACCACTGGCCAGTGAATCCCAGTCGGGCCAGCACTTTGTTCAACATCTTGGTGTTAACTTCCATCTCTCTGCATCATCCTGAACCATGGAAGGAACCACAACCCAGAGAAGAGGAAAAATAGTGCCAGAATAAGATTTTAAAAGGAATAAATAAAAAATCCAGTATTTTGTTATTAATGAGCATGATATCTAAAATAGAATGACACACAAAGGTTAAAAATTTATAAAGATGGGAAAGGATGAATGAAGTAAAACTGAAGGAAAAAAGAAAATAGACATGGCAAAACTTCATATGGGACAAAAATGATACAAAGTTCACAGCAAAAACTAGGACAAAGAGATATATTTTGTGATAATAAAAAAGTGAAATCAAAGTTATGTTATAACATTCATGAACATTATGTAATTAACAACATAGAATCAAAATATTTATGGCAAAATTTTTTGAAAAAAAAAAGAAATTGACAGATCTGGATTTGAAAATTCTTCCCTCAGTAAAAATAGATTAAAATTAGTTGAATTATAAAAGAGTTTAATAACTCAATAAAGAAGCTTAATCTAAAAGTGTATGTATGGGTGTGTGTGCATCTGTGCACATGTGTGTGCATGAGACAGAATTGTTTATAAAGCTCTGTACCTAATAAACAAAACACGCTTGTTTTATAATAATATGAACATTCCAGAATCCTGACTATTAGGCCACAAAGAAGAATCTCAAAAGGGCCAAAAAGCTGCATTTACTGGATCCAAATTAATAATAAAACGGGATAACCAAAAATTTATCAAGTCATTTAGAAATTAGAAACAAGCAAATGAAAGCAACTTTCAATATGCTCTTTGGTAAAAGAGGATGACAGGACTAAAATAACCCATTTAAAAATGAATGACAGGGAAAACATTGCATTTATCAACTTGTCTCATGTGTCCAAAATGTTATTCAAAGTAATGAGTAATGTGCTTATAAAACAAGTAAGACTAAAATAAGAATTACATATTAAACACCAGTAGCTAAAAAATAAACAGTAAAATGAACCCAAAGTAAAAGAAATAAATTAATAATTATTAAAAATTTAACTTGATATAGGAAACAAGCAAACACTGGGTTAATAAAACCAAGAGCTAATTCTTTGAAAAGACCTTCCCTCCAAAAATATGAATACATCTTTGGCATACGTGTTTAGTAAAAATGATCCAAGTAATAACACTGAATGTGAGAAAAATACCGTATATACAAAAAAATCTGAAGACCTTTTTAATTATGTGAATATAGTAGGGGTTTTTTTTTGTTTCTTCAGATATTAGGAATGGGACTCCAGGTCCTTACTCCAGGTCCTTTTTCCAACATTCTAACAATAAATTTAAAATCTAAATAAAGTCATCTATTTCCTAGGGCATATATATTATATCGTACTGATTCAGGATGCTAGAAAACATGAGTAGACTTACAATCATATTTTATTTGTTTGTTTGTTTGTTTGTTTGTTTGGCATGCGGCTTGCAGGATCTTAGTTCCCCGACCGTGGATTGAACCTGAGCCCTTGGCAGTGAAAGTGCAGAGTCCTAACCACTGGACTGCCAGGGAATTCCCAACAATCATATTTTTAAAGTAAAATTGTAATTGAAATTCTCCTGAAAAATAACACTAAGATCAGAGTTTTAATAAAAATTTTATAAAACCTGAAAAGAAGGGATACTTCCAATATTATATAAGCTAACAGATTATATTTTTAAAAAGATTAAAAGGCCCTCAGCACATTCCATAGATCCATACAATCCCTAATTTTAGAAAAATCCTGGGCTAAAAATACATGATATTGGTCTTAAGTTAGAGACAACCATCATAAGAACAAAAATGTGTCAACCCTAAACAAAATGAACAGCAATTATTTATTAAGCAAAGGTGAGTTTATTCAGGAATTGTAGATGAATTGCAATTTGAGACAAGCAAACTATGGCAAACTATGGCAAGTCTGAGGAAACAAAGGAAAGATTAGCTTTTATTAGTTTCTGGGAGGAAATTGGGGGGACTTATTTTGAACAAAAGTTCACTGGAGGATGAGAGTTCAGGGTTTTGATGGTTTCACATTGGTTGAAGGTGATGGGCAGTTTCCTGTTTCTAAGGAATGCTGAAATCTCCTTTCTTCCTACTGCCTGTGTAAGTTGAGATGAGTGGTACATATGTGAGAGCTCTCCCTTCATGGCTCCCAACTCCATTTTAAATCAGATTTCCTTTATCCATTTTCACAAATATATACAATTTTTAAACCAGTAAAAGAAAATAAAATCTATTCAACAGAAACATATATGTATATGGAGAGACAGAGAAAGAAGGAAGAGTGTACAATAAATGGAGGGTATAAGATAAAATGACAGAAATAAGCCCTAATACAATACAATTTACAATAAATGTAAATAGGTTAAACTCACCAGTTACAGACACTCTTGAATTAGATAACAACAACAAGGTTGAAAAATTACCATCTAGAGGAGACACACTCCAAACAAAAAACACACAGATTCAAAAAAAAAGGGCTATCAAAAAGTATACTGGGCAAATCTAAAGCAAAAAGGACCTGGAGTCCCTTTCCTAATATCTGAAGAAATAAACAAACAAACAAAAAAACCCCTACATTTTAAGACAAATGCAAGTGATCAATAAATATGTAATATTATTAAGGAAAAAATAGAGCCAGAAGATCACATGTTTGCATTAAAACTACTTTTTCAGATATGTTACTAACAAAATAGTCTCAAAATATAAAAATCAATAAATTACAGAAGTAGAGGGGTAAATAAATTATCAGATGTAGGCAGAGATTTTAACTCACCCATCTTCAAACAAGTAGAAGAAAAATAAGAAACTTCAAAGAGCTGAAAAATACAACTAATAATAGTAAAGAAACAGACAGCACATGTCTTCTTGAGCATATATAGATCAGTAGCAGAAATAGAACATGTAATAAGTCAGAAAGAGAAGCCTCAGCTAATTCAAAAGAATAGATATCATATATGCTGTTCTCTGATCTTATTCAATAAAAATTGTTAAAATAACAAAATGAGAACTAAAAAGATCCTCTATGTTCAGTAACTTAGTAACAAAATAACTCCTGTTGAAAAAGGAAATTAAGAAATATTTAGAATACAATGCTAGTACAAATGCTCACCAAGCTAAATTACAGGGAAATTTATAGTTACAGATACTACAAATTCACTTTTGTACCTAAATGAGAACCAAAAAAGTGCAGAGACCTGCACTTTTTGAAGATCCAATTTTAGAAAAATATCAATTCTCCATAAATTAATCTATAAATTTAAAGCAATCTCAATCATGATTCTCACAAGATTTTTATGTAATCTAAGAAAATTATTCTAATTTGTATCATATTCAAGTATCTCCCCAACATTTTAAAATGATGAAAAGGGCCTTGCTTCATCAGATGGCAGACAGTGCCAAAAAGTCCTAGTAATTGAAACAATGTTGTATGGGTTCAAGAGCAAACAAACCTATAAATGGAGAAAGGAGAGCTGCCGTTACAAGTATTAAAGTCAATACAATAGTAATTAGTGCGCTTCCCTGGTGGCGCAGCGGAGCGGCACGGCCCCGTGGGCCGTGGCCGCTGAGCCTGCACGTCCGGGGCCTGTGCTGCGCAACAGGAGGGGCTGCAGCGGTGAGCGGCCCGCGTACCGCAAAAAAACAAACAAACATAAAAAAGTCATTAGTGCTATCTAGCAAATACTGTGTAGGGTATCAGTGCATTATACCATCCCCCCCACCACCCCCCACCCCTGCTTGAAGTTAGGTACGATCATGTGACTTTCTTTGGACAGTGAAATGTCCAAAGTACATTTCAACTTGTGTAATTTTCAGGTAAACCCTTTAAAACCCATGCTCTCTTTCCTTCTGATATCATGACTGTCAGCAGCAGCTCTGATACTCCTGATGCCTGAGCAAGAATAGAGCAGAACCCTCAGCCAATCCACAGTGGATATGTAACATAAGGGAGAAGTGCACCTTTGATTTATATACCAGTAAGACTTGGGCTGGGAATTCCCTGGTGGTCCAGTGGTTAGGACTCAGTGCTTTCTCTGGTCCCAAGTTCAATCCCTGGTCAGGGAAATAAGATCCCACATAAAAAAATAAACTAATTTAAAAAATAGAAGATTAAAAAAAGACTTGGATTTTACTATGACATATGCTAGCCTAGACTGAGAGGAAAAGAGGTCTTTTACCAGTTACCTTTTAGAGTTCTTATAGTACTCAATATTTCAGAAAAATGTACTCAGACATTCCTTCTAAAATTTGAATTAAAAATCTTACTAAAAGTTAATTAATAGCAACAAAAAGAAGATATTGGGAGGAAGCTATTTTCATGTTGTTGTAATAATTCATTCTTCTGAGTTTAATTTCTCACAATGTAGTTTACAATAAAACAGTGCTTTACAGGAATTAGGGACTTTGACAATCTGAGAGATTGAGAGAATAACTTCCTAAGAATCTCTTATCCTAAAAGAAAACAAGCAATCTTCCTACTTCCCTTCCAAACTTTTTAATTTCTAGGAATTTTAATAGACAGATATTAACTGCCCGGCAGTGATGGGAAAGGATGCAAAACACACAGAACTGCTGCCTCATCTATGGTGTTTCAAGTAAGCAATGGAAACAATTATGAACAACTTTTTTCTTTGCTATGCTCTCATCTTTGGAGCAAAAGTTAAAGGCAGTGGGTTGATAATAATGGCCAGTTATCCATGAAAACCCCAAAAGAAAAAATGGCTCATAATGGGTCTGACCTCTGACAATTGCTGGAACTTTGGTTAGCAGAATTCTGTACATGAGTAAGAGAAATCAGAGTTCTCCTCTTCAACACTAATCTCATTAGTTGAAACTATGAACAAATCATGGCCCATAATTTGCGCAGTGGGTCCAGTTATCTTAGAACAAAATCTCTCTTTCTAATGTCTCCCGTTAGATTATTCTTTAGCTTCTCAATTTTAATATCTCAAAGCTATTGGTATCAAACCAATTTGTTTAAAATCCAGATAGATGGTCTTTGCAATATAAGTGAACTAACCATAGCACACTGATAGGGAATTTTATGATGTTCAGATATTGCTACAACACCCAGAGCAACTGGAGGTGAACGCTATTCAACTGCTAAAATTAGCAAAGAAAACTGACGTATTTACTCATAGCCCATTTATTTAAGTAAAACGACAAAGACACTAGAAATTCTAGCTCTCAGCACATGCCATAATGATTGGAAGGAAGTTTGAGGATGTCTAACCAACACTCAGATCCTGACTCAAGCACTTTTGACTTGTAAATGTAGTTATTACAGTCATTGTATAGAAATCATCTGGAATCTCAACTGTGAGAAATGGGAAAGTAGGCTGGACTATTTCCTTAGAATCTCTAGAGATTCTCTAAACAAAACTATGATACTATCTGCAAGACCATTCCAGAAAATTCTGTTCATTCTATTTATTTGTCTGAGTTGATACTAAAGCTGGCATCATTTCTCTTTGCCCAGTCACTCTGGTTTCTTCTCAGTTAATTATGATAAGTTACTGAAAAACCCTGGAGAGTAGCAAAAGTGCTCGTGGTACAGGCACTAAACAAGATTAGAAAAAAGAGCATTCAAAACGGCCGTTTAATCTTGAAGTTATACTAGAAGGAAAATGTCTTTGATTCCCAAGTGATATTACACAAATGTCTATGTGGGATAATAGATGGGATAAAGAATGCAGAAATGACTAAAATTAATGGAGTAGTTATCACAGAGAGCCAGCTCTTTGACTTTGGATCTGATTTTTCTTTCTCTGTGTCATATGAGACAAAGGCAACTGGAGAACAGTGGAAAGAAAGGGGGATTTAGAATCAGAAGTCTGAACTGCGGAGACTGAGCAGGAGAGTTTACCCTCCTTGTGTACTGGTCCTCACCTATGAGGTACAGGTCGTGACATTGACCTTAACAGTAGTTGTATGGATTAAACTAAATGAGACAACATGCAAATTCCTTTAGCAATTGCAAAGCATTTCTCAAGTGATCATTTTTATGATCCAATTTTGCAACCATCACTGAAATTTTCAACAAGGATCTAGTGGAATCTGAGATAGGAATCCTGATACCAAGGTCTGCTCTACGCCCTAGTCAATGATGTTAGTCATTCATGCAGAAAGAATAGACAAGCAAGAAAAAGACACGCTCAAGCGTCCACTGAAAGTGGATGCAGGCTCTCCAGCAGCACTCAGTGTGGGAAGCAGCAAGTTGGCCAGGCTACCGTATTTTGCCTCCTGAAATCAGAAGTAAGGCCAGAGAGACCTGACTTCCTTCAACATGCCTGACCCTGGTAGGCAATGTTCAGCCTTGCTGGGTCTTATTGATCCTTCCCTGGTCCAAATTCATGTCTCCCTTGTTTTCCCATTTCACATCTTACTGCTTTGCTGAATGATTTGATTGGTAAATTATTCAGTAAAGCAACCATAAATTATTCTATTTCATCAATTTTACAACTGCTGAAGGAAGCTGTTCAAAGCATTTTTCTTGACTCCTGCTTGCTGTATACCTGTAGCCCTCTACCACAAAGCACAACTTTGCTATGAGTTTTACATGCAGGAAGCCTCTGAGATCCATTCAGATTCAGCCAATCACCAATGTGACATGAACATCTAATCAAAAGGCCATATTTGCTGTGTTTGCCTTGGATGATAAACACATTCCAGCTGTGTGATCTTGACAAGTTATTTAACCTTTCTTTGCCTCAGTTTCCTTATCTGTAATATAAGGATAATAATAGCACCTATATCATAGGAATGTTAAGAGGATTAAATAAATGAATACTTATAAAGCACTTAAAGTAGTGCCTGGGACATGGTAAGAGCTATATATGGGCTTGTTAAATTTAAAAAGTACATTATTATTATTTATAGGGGAAATCATATATGAATCCAGAATAACAAACTTATAAGTGAAGATGAACATATATTAAATTTTTATTGTAAAACAATATTCCAATTGTGGTTGTCTCTGAGAGAGACACTATACATTTGTCAAAAACTCATAGAACTTTACAGCACAGTGAACCATAGTATACATAAAGTTGAAAAATCATTTGGGGGGTCAGGGGATCCCAGAATGGAATGCAGATTGGGACAAATGAATCTAACTGCATTACAAATGTATGAAACAAGCTCACTGAAGGGGGTGTGAGAAAAAGGTCATGATCTAAGTAATTTTGGAATTCAGTAAAATCTGTAAGAGTAAAGGCAACAGAAACTATACACAAGCATGTATTCTAGTTGATAGAGTCATGTTCTATGGGGGTAGGTGTTAATAATTCTGATACTGTTATACATGTATATTGGATTAGGACAGTTAAATAAGTAGATGGTGGATGGAGGGGCAAGTTTCTCACTGTTGAGTAAAAGGTGATGGATAAGCAAGAGAAGGAGGTGTGAATGATCCATGTGATAACAGATTATAGTTGGAGATATTAGTATGAACCCATATTTAGCTTAGAGACACAGATGGTTACATATAGCTATGTGTATATACACACATATATTTCCTTGTTCTGACAGCTGAGGAAGCCTGAAGGAATAGTATCCCAGTAACAGCAAGCACACCTAGTGTCAAGATATTGGTTTTTAATAATATTTTCGGTAAAAAAAAAACCCAAGGATCCTTGGAGAAATGGCTGATTCTAAGAGTGGGGCAGGAAACTCTCAAGAAAAATCTGGAGCATCTTACAGTGACAGAAAGGAAGAATCTGGTTTTAAAAAGAAAAGAGAGAGAGAGAGAGAGAGAGAGAGAGAGAGAGAGAGACATAGTATGTCAAAAGGACACAGAAGCCAAGGGATCATTATCAGAGGGCAGAGTTGAAACTTCATTTGAGCAACAAAAGAAATTAAGTAGTATTGGATTATAACCCAAAGTATAAAATAAATAAATATTCATGAGTTTATACTGACATAAATAATTGATTTATGATTAAATCAATTATTAAATGATTAAATACATAAAATGATTAAATACATAAATAAGGTTAGTGAGAAAAGATAATCTCCCCCCAAAAGAATTTCAAATAGTTTATACATATGGTCCGCCCTCAAGAAGGTGGAGTACAACTTTCTATTCAGTGACATTCTGCCAAAGACAACAGTGTGGAAAAAAGGAAAAAAATAACTTCACAGGGGGAAATCTGACAAACATGACCTCAGCCAGGTGATCCAAATCAGCATCAACAGTGACAAGTCATGTTGATAGTATTCACCCTTGACATCATGTGATGAAAATGACTCTACCTCTGTGGTCTTCCTCCCTAAAACTCATAACCAAGGTCTAATCATGAGAAAAATATCAGACAAATCCCAACTGAAGACAGTCTACAAAATACACCTGACCAGTCATCTTCAACACTGTCAAAATCTTCAAAAACAAGGAAGGTCTGAGAAACAACTACAGCCAAGAGGATCCAAAGGAAACATGATGAATAAATATAACCTGATATCCTAGATGGGATCCTGGAACAGAAAGGGGACATTAGGTTAAAAACGAAGGAAATGTGGAGAAAAGGGTAAGGAGGGAGGAGGGATGAACATTAACCACAATAACAGTGTGCCATGAATTGAGGAGAATGGCTAACTCAACCCTCTGCCCCCAAGGCAACGAATCAAACAAGTCAACTAACACTTAAATGACTGAAAGGTAGGACCTGAAGAAGTTAGAGTTATCCTGAGAAGGGAAGAGAAAGAACTAGCAGGGAGATGACTGGCTTCCCTGGAAAGACAGCTCCTGTGGAGCCACCAAGCAAGCATTGGAGGCCCTGGTTGAGACCTCACTACATGTGGCCATCTCTGGATGGAGTGGCAGACACCACACTGATTTAATTGGTGCACGGCGGGACCAGGCATTAGCCTGGTTTGAGAGGATCCCCGGGGATTCTGAAATCCAGCCACGGTTGAAAGAGCACCACTGAACTGTATCAGGGGTGGCAATGGAGATTTGTGAAATCCTGTAGCTTTCAGCACTTGGAATGTTATGTGGTCTTGTGGCCACCAATCCTGCCATCTTAGCAGACAAGTGTCCAACAATACTGAAATAGACAAAAGAGAATATGGAGAGTTACACACCAGGGAGAAAGAGAAAAGAAAAACACCCAAACCCTTTAGTTGTGTGTTAATAATTCCATTCTACAAAATGACGTGGAGCTCAGTCTAGAAAATCATGCCAGTTGGAATAGATCACCGGGGTAACAATTTACAGCAAAGCCAAGAAACTCCCCCAATTCTTTCTGTTCTCCAAGCTAATTTCCAGGAGTGGAGGAAGAAAGAAGAGTAATACTGGCTGCCCTCAAAGGTCCAAAATGAACTGGAACCAATATCACAAGGCAAGGCTTGCTGACTCTGAGGTGGACCCCTGGTCCATAGTTTCCACAAAAGGAGTTCCTTACTCTAGTTAGAGTTGAAAACCACAAATTTATTTTCAATATGGAAGCCCTGATGAGAAGTTGGACCTAGGAACACACACCCAAACATCAGTGACACTTCTATGGTTACTTGGTATGAGACAAAACTCTTTTACCAACATGCAGTCTCTCCAAGTTTTGTTTTTTCTTTTCAAGCAAAAGTGCTATAAATAGATAAGGACATCTATTAATATAATATTTGACAGAAGTAGATTAAAGAAGAAAAATATGATCTAAGGATACATAGTATTTAGCATAAGTGGATTAAAGAAGAAAAATGCTCAGAAAAGATTACGTCCTTTTATAAAGTACTAAAATACAAGAGTAGAGGAAAACTGCTTTACCACAATAAAGGCCATCTGTTTCTATCTAAAAGCCATATTCATGATAAAATAAATTTGTTCAGTTTCACTATTATTAATATTCTAGAAATTCTATTCACTGAAAGCAACAATGAGATAGCAGTAAGGGTTAGAAATATTGAAAAATAAGTGATAAAAAATTTCTGGCAGTATGATTTCATAGTTAGATAACTCAAGAGAATAAGCTAAGAAACTATTTTAATTAATAAAAGTTTGATAGGTAGCCTGGTAGAAAATAAAGCGTGCACACACACACACACACACACACACACACACACACATACACACACGTACATACCCCCCAATTCTCATAGTGTGGCTGAAGATATAATGAAAAAAATCTCCTTTCACAATGTCCATGGAAATATGCAATTATAAGAAATAGCTTTAATGAGAAAATAACTCAGCAATATTTTACTGAAAGACATAAATAAAGACTTGAATAAATGAAAAAGAACATCATGATCTGAGATGGGAGACAACATATTTTAAAAGTACAATTTTCCCAAATCAATTTATATTTCATTTAAGTCTAATCGGAACCCCAACCTGTTTTTTCACTTGGAAAAATTGCTGTAAATGTCACCAGAAAAAAAAAAAGTCTAAATATAATTTTTAAAATATTTGAAGAAGGAGGAGCAATCTTATCAGATAGCAAATGCATATTACAGAGGAATAGTACAAAAATGGTTTCATACTGGCACCAGCTAGGCATATGGGGGAAGTAAACAGAAGACTCACTTAGTAATGTAGAGAAATGGTTAACAATTTATACCCACATACATGCATGCACACATTTACTCAATAAGAGATTTAGAGTCTGATAATGATTTGGGAAAATAGACTTTCATATCATACCTTGAACCAAAATAAATACAGCACTCTACCAAGCACATAGTTGACACTCAATATTTATTTATTCATTTATTTATTTACTTATTTATTTATTTATTTAGCTGTGTCTCATGGCATGTGGGATCTTAGTTCCCCTACCGGGGATTGAACCCGCGGCCCCTGCATTGGAAGCTCGGAGTCTTAACTACTGGACTGCCAGGGAAGTCCACTCAGTATTTATTAAATGTGAAAGTTACAGATAAAATTTAAAACCATATTTAAAAAAAGAAAACTGTATGTGATATACATCAGACCTCTGAAGGATAGGGAGAACTTTCTATTCTAGAAGAAAAGGAAGAAATCATAAAAGAAGAGATGGACAGATGTCGGATGCAAAAATTTTTAATGTTTACATCACAAAATAAAAGGATAGAATTGGAAAAGAATTTATAGCAAATGTACTTTTATGCATTAATTTATGGAAATATTTTTGTAATGTAATGAGAAAAGTGACTAGGCTCTGAGAGACACAATGAGATTTTTCACAACAAAGAATTACAGCTATCAAAAAATTTAGAAATTGATCCGTTTTAGTAATCAAAGAAATGAATGACAAAACACCTATTAAATTAACAAATAAATTTTAAAAGATAATAATATTCAATTCTGGTGAATAAGAGGTTCATTATGGGCAGAACTGTAATTTGAGGTGATACTGTAGTGCCAAGAGATTTATCAATATGACTTTATAGTCATAAAAATGCCCATGAAAGTAATTCCTTCCCTGGTAGTCTATCTTAAGGAAACAACACAAAATAGTGGAAAAGCTCATTCTGTAGTATGTATAGTAAGAGGAATTGTTCAACAAGAAGGGGCTATTTTGCTTAAACTATAGTATACCTATTCTGCCTTGATTTTTAACAGCTTTATTGATATTCAGTGACTTTTAATATATGCAGAGTTGGGCAATCATCATCTCATTAGAATATTTTATTACTCCAAGAAAGAAACCCTGCATCCCTTAGCTGTCACACCCGAGTCCCACCCTCCCAGCCCTGCAATCACTAATCTACTTTCTGTCTCTATAGATTTGCTATTCTAGGCTTTTTGTATAAATGGAATCTTATAATATGTGATCCTTTATGACTGGCGTCTTTCACTTAGTGTAATGTATTCAAGGTTCATTCATGTTGTGGCGTGTATCAGTATTTTGTTTCTTTTTATTGCTAAATAGTATAACATTATAAGGATGTATCATATTTTGTTAATCAGTTCCTCAGCTGATGGACATTTGGGTTATTTCCTATTTTGGATATTATGAATAATGTTGCTTAAACATTCATGTACAGGTTTTTGTGTGAACATATGTTTTCATTTCTTTTGGGTATCATTCCTCTAGGAGTGGAATTTTCAGGTCATGTGGTAACTCTACATTTAACATTTTCAGGAATGGTCAATCTGTTTTCCACACTGGTTGCACCATTTTATATTCCCATCAGCAGTGTATGATTTCTAATTAAGAATTAGAAATTCCTAATTTCTCTACATTCTCACCAAGATATGTTATCATCTGCCTTTTAAAAAATTATACTCATCCTAGTGGTTGTAAAGTAGTATGTCATTGTGGTTTTGATTTGCGTTTCCCTGATGGCTAATGATGTTCAGCATTTTTTCATGTCCTTGTTGGCCATTCTTATACCTTCTTTGGAGGTATCTATTAAGAGCTTTCCCATTCTTTAATTGGGTTATTTGACTTTTTATGACTGAGTTGTAAGAACTCTTTACATGTTCTAGATAAGTCCCTTATCAGTATGTATTTGCAAATATGCTCCTCCATTCTGTATGCAACCTTTTCACCTTCTTGATGATGTCCTTTGAAACACAAAAGTTTGTGATTTTGATGATGCCCAATTTATCTATATTTTTCTTTGTTGCTTGTGTTTTTGGTGTCATATCTAAGAAAACATTTCATAATCCATGCAATGATTTTTTGAAGTAGATTGTATATAGTTAGGTTATTTTCCAGAAAGTTTGATTTCCTGGCGCAGCTACATGGTCTCTCCAGCCAACCCATCTGTCCTTTTTCAGGTAATTGTTTAGCTTTCCCAACAAGGAAGCCTTAGGTAGCATCTCAGAATGCAGCAGAAGACAGAACATTTCAGAGATCGCAGAGAGGTAGATAAAACCTGACAAAAGAAGTACCATTGCAGTGCCCATCAGGAAGTTGACACTCATTTCTTGGATGTCCCTGTGATATAATTTCTAATAAAAGTAATCTGAACTCATTGAGCACCTATTTCCCTATTTACCAGGGAAAGTCAGAATGACTGACTCCTTCAGAAAAATTGCATCTCCAGCCTTGCCAAGTCCTCACCTTGGGAACACTGAACCTGTCCCATGTATTAGATGGACTTTTATATAAATAAGCTGATTATGAAGATGATGGAGCAACTTTTTTTTGCGGTACGCGGGCTTCTCACTGCTGTGGCCTCTCCCGTTGCGGAGCACAGACTCTGGACACGCAGGCTCAGTGGCCATGGCTCACGGGCCCAGCCACTCCGCGGCATGTGGGATCTTCCCAGACCGGGGCACGAACCCGTGTCCCCTGCATCGGCAGGTGGACTCTCAACCACTGTGCCACCAGGGAAGCCCTGGAGCAACTTTTAATAATACTTATTAAAAAGCATTAGGTAAGGAAAGAAGAGTAATCTGTCAATATGCTGTGTAAAAGATAAATATATAAGGAGAAAAAGATTAGAAAGAAACATGCCGAAACACCGTCATTGCACCAGGCTGGAAGAATAGCTGCATTTTTAATTTTATTTGTACTATCTAAATTATTTCCAGCCAAATCAAATCTGAATTTCAGTAAATTGCATTGAATACCATTTATAGTTTTGTATCAATCTCTGTTCAGTATATTTTCCAAATATACTCCACTATCAAACTACCATTCCCAGGCTTCAGGTAAGTCTTCCCTATTTTATGTCTTTGTTCATGATGTTCCCACAGCCACTAATGCTATTCCCTCTCAGCTAAGCCTGACAAAAGAGTGCTCACTTTTCAATGCCTACTTCTAAAATCTTCCACCATCTCCTTGAAACCTCAAGCTAAAAATAATTATTCTCTCCTCTAAAGTTACTTGTTTATAACTTTGCTCTTATCATCCTTGTCTTTTTCTACCTTTTTAAGTTATAAATAGAACTGTGATTTATTCACACGCCCCCTCCCACCAAAATAGAAAAGCAACTTAGTAGTAGTATTTAGGTCACAAGTATTTTTGATTCTCTCTCAGTCCTCAGTAAATGTTTGTTAAACTGAATTGGCCTTGGAGTAGCAGGACAGTACATAGAAATAGCAAAGGAGACACAGAAAGTAAAATGGATATCGTAGGAAAATTATGACCATGTGAACTTCTACACTGGATCGTGCTTTCTGCCAAGGATCTGCGGGTGCCTGCTACTCAGGGCAGACATGGGTGCAGAGTTCAGGGCCACCACTGCAGAGCCTCAGCTTAGACTATCAGTCAGAAAGGAGCCTGCGCTGCAAACTAGTCACCTCCTTCTCTGACAGCTGGCCAGAAGCCCTTCCTCGGCCATCCACAGTAGTTCCTGCGAGTGATAAGTTTTCTGCTGATAAGAATAAAACTCATAATGTTAGTTCTTCAAAACAAAACGCTTTGCACTTTACAATGTGCTTTCCTATGTGATGACTTATTTACTGTCCGTTCTAGCCTTACCAGGTATCATTACTATGCTTCATCCTTGGTAAGACTTGGCGTACTAGAAGCTGTGCCTCCCTGTAAGTCACATGTCCTTGATATGGTCAGCACTCAAGCCCCAGTCATCCATGTGCAGTGTTTCCCTCATTCATCACCTTCAAAAGAGTCTTGGGACATGGAGTGTGGTCAGGCTGACGAAAAAAAATGTGTCATTTGGAGAACCAGCACATGATGGGGCAAAGAATAGCAAAGACAGAAGAAGTAAGACAGTTCCACCTCTCCTCATTCAAGAGACTTAATCGTATCAATCACAGCTTCTGGTAATGACACACCACAGCCTATGCCAGTTGAAGTGGGGTCTACCTCGGATAGACTGAGAAACAAACATATTAAAAGAAGTGACATGTTTTCAAGCATTGGATTACGGAAAGGAGGTAGGTCTATAAAAGTACATGATTCTATTTCTATAAATGATGCTGCCCCATTGTCTGTTGACAGACTGAGTTTCTGTTTGTTCACACGCTCATTCCTTTAGCAAATATCTATTGAGAACATCTACAATGTGTCAGACATGGCAACATCTCAGTTGTGCATGTAGCTTCCAGAAATTCCTGTACCCCACTTTAAGGACCCTTATCTAGAAGGTACAAGTATCTTCTTCTCATCAAAGTGGAGAGAAGAGAGGATTAACAAGCACTGATGCTCAGTGACAACTCCATAAATTTACAAATGGGCTTCTCCATTGACAGTCTAATCTTCTGCAATCAGTTGATTTACATAAGTGGTTCTGAACTGAATTAGTTAATAAGCCACCTTGCAGTGATATAATGGAATTGGCTTCAGGACAAGTACATTTTGTTGAAGGGAGGAATTATTTCAAGCACTGGTGCTGTGACTGGGCGCTGATATAAACTACCAAAGTGGATCGCTAAGGTACCCCAACCCCACCACCAGAATTTCTTTCCAGTTTGACTTTAAATTATCACAAGTGCCAGCATCTGAATTCATGGGCTGACACAACACGAAGCCAGAGCTACAAAAGGGCTTGTTGGCAAACATTTGGTCCCCAGTTAATAATCGCTGACAAGCATAAAAAAAGTTGTTTTTTACAAAGTGGAGCTGTCTATCTGTTTCACTTTCAGGACTTGTTGTGGTTATGTCAAAGTGCGAAGGCTAGAAGATTGGGACTGATGTATACACACTACTATACATAAAATAGGTAACTAATAAGGACCTACTGTATAGCACAGGGAACTCTACTCAATACTCTGTAATGACTTATATGGGAAAAGAATCTAAAAAACAGTGGCTATATGTGTATGTGTAACTGATTCACTTTGCTGTACAGCAGAAACTAACACAACAGTAAATCAACAATACCCCAATAAAAACTAAAAAAAAAAAAGGCTGCATTGCAGACTTCCTCCAAAAGTTTGCTTACCACTGCCACCCACCCACCTGCCAAACTTTCCCCAAGCAGATGGACCTGCATGTAGTGTAAATTTGAAAGGAGTGAGCTGGAGGCGGGGTGTCGGGGTGTTGACTTTAAGTTAAACAGGGTGAAAATGAAACACATGGGAACCTACAAGTTAGAATGCAGGCAGGAGCAGGGAAATTTCCAGGATTAACTTGAATAGAAGACAGAGCAGAGTCCCTGTGAGAACAGATTTGGAGAGCTGTTCAAGCAGATGGGCTAATTTTGATGAACGCTTTGGAGAAACGGGAACAGAAGCCTCGGGTTTATTGTCTGTGAACAATCCACACTAGGTGTGGTTCAACCTGAACTAGGAGAAGCTGGGGAAAAACAGTAGGGACATTATGGTCAAGGTCGGTCTATCCCAGGATTAGGATAGAACGTGGATAAAATTAAGAATTTCTTTATTAAGAATTAAGAATTTGGAATTAGCAGATGCAAACTATTATATATAGAATGAATAAGCAACAAGGTCCTACTCTATAACACAGGGAACTATATTCAATATCCTGTAATAAACCATAATGGAAAAAAAATACATATTACATATATGACTACACCTAAATCACTTTGTTGTACACCAGAAACTAACACAACATTGTAAATTAGCTATACTTCAATAAATTTTTTTGAAGCTTTTCAAGAATTTCTTCTGTTTAAGATAATTGGGTAGAGAGGGACAGGGCCTGGTGGAAAGAGCTAGATTTAGAAAGTAAACTGGGGGCTGTAGCATGAAAGAATCACTTTTTAAATCTAGCCTACACTGAACATAGCTAGCCTTTGAATCTAGTTGAATACAGTTTATATTCTGACAAATACACTGGAATAAAGGGGTTTTGTTCATTGAAGACAAATGGCCGAAGAGAATGGCTCTGAGCATCTTATAGAAGGCACTGGATTTGGTACATAAAGATATTAAGTATTCATTAAAGATTTATCAATTAATTTAGTATCTGTTAGAAAGGACATATCTGACCAAATGAATCTTACCTCACAGTCTACCCTCTCCTAATCAAATATCAAGCAAGGAAGGAGTAAAAAGAAAATCAATGTCCCTTTTTAATTTAAACCTAAATATTTTAGATTTTGTTTATCTCTTCTTGTTCCAATCCTTTCACTGATATTGCGGCCGATATTATATGTTACCTCGCTTAAGACATATCCAAATTCCCCTTTTCTAGAAGTTATAAAGCAAAATATTCAAATCCCAGCCTCTTCTGCAGGTAAGGATGTTCAGGTAACTTGGGTATTGCCAATAAAATTCAAGGAGGCAT
>NW_006772915.1:1109108-1112251 GCF_000442215.2 Lipotes vexillifer | reverse complement strand
ATTCCTGGGATGGGGGCGGTAGTTGGTATTCATTCTTGAGTCCTGGACTGCCACCTCACTCCAGAATCCTTGCAACATGAGAATCATTAACCCATTTGATTATTTGACCCATGGTCAGGTTTTCTACACCTTGCAGCTAAATGTATTCCTAACTGATACAGTGTTTTAGGTCAGGCTGCCATAACAAACTACCACAGACTGGGTGGCTTGAACATCAGAAATTGATTTTCTCAGAGTTGTGGAGGCTGGAAATCCATCAGGGTGCCAGCACCATCCAGTTCTGGTGAAGGCCCTCTTCTTGGCTAACAGATGGCCACCTTCTCACTGTGTTCTCAAGTGGCTGAGAGAGAGAGAGAGAGAGAGAGAGAGAGAGAGAGAATGCCCTCATGCCTCTTCTTATAAGTGCAAAAATCCCACCATGAGGGATCTACTCTCATGACTTCATCTAAACCTAAGTACTTCTCAATGGCTCCATCTCTAATACCATCACTTTGGGGGCCAGGACTTCAACATATGAATTGAGGGGGTAGAGAGCAGAAACATTCAGTCCATAACATTCACTTCTGACGGTTAATTTTAGGGGTCAACTTGACTGAGCTATTGGGTGCCCAGACATTTGTGAAACATTATTCTAGATGTGCTGTGAGGGCGTTTCCAGATGAGAATGACATTTGAATCAGTAGACTATGTAAAACAGATTGCCCTCCCCAATGTGGGTGGGCCTCACCCAATTAGCTGAAGGATTGAATAGAACAAAAAGACTGAGCAAGACAGAATTCTTCCTGTCTAACTGCTAAGCTGAGACATTGGTCTTTTTTACAGCCCTGGACAAGTGAGAATTTTGCTTTACTATTTCTTATCAGAAAAAAATCTTACCTGAGGAAGTGGTACATTTAGTGTAGTGGCCATTAGCTTGAACTCTGAAATCAGATGTAAACTTGCTTCAATAGCCTGCCACTTACAAAGAAATAAATATAGGCATTTTTGTGTTCTTTTCTGTCTATCATTTTTCTCATCTATAAGTTGGGAACAATGCCTACCCCACTGAGCTGCCAAGAAGCTTGGAGGGAATTCTCCACATGATAATGACTATGTTCACACTAATATATGATATTTTCTTCTGTTTTCTTGACTGATTTTTATAGTACTATTCAGTTGGCCTTTTATAGTACTATTCAGATCATCCAAAGAAATATGTAAGAAAAGTTTTAACAGGTAAATATGTTTTTCTATAAATGCAGTTTGTTAGTGACTGAGAATTTCAGCAAAGTCCTCTCAATTACTCTTCTCATATTATTTGGCACAAGAAAAAAATTTTAATATTACTCAAAATGTCCCATTTGTTTGGCTTAGTACTCATGGTCAATATGACAATATGTTTATGAGGATGCATTATGATTTCCATGTCTTCAGTTCTTTATCTTTTCACTAAACTGAAACTCCAACTCTTTTTTCCAGGGTTACAAAGACGGAAGAAATGATTCATCCAAAATGCCAAATGTATCCCCATGTAATTTTTTTTCTAGAAATTTCTAAGCCATCCTGAAAAATTACTTTTTGAAACAGCATGGAGTTCTCAGTACTGCTCTAATACCCTTTTCCTAACACAGGTTTCAGGAAGTCCAAAGAAGTTGCTAGAGAGCGTATTGGGAGTGTGAAAGGTGAGGGAGCAGAGGGAGAGGTAGAGTAAAATAAAACCCTCATGACCTAACTCAAGGACTGTAATTGGGTGAGCTTTCAAATTATAGCCAGTTATGAAAGAGGCAGGTCCCAAAGCAGTTTTTCTATGTTTTTTTTGTGCTAAAGTAATATACCCGGGGATTTTCTTTTTGATTGCAAAGACATCAAACTTAGTTCAAGCAGTGGGTAATTCTAGAATTTTCAAATACACAGGATATTTTCTTGCCTCCCACACGATATCTGAAGCAGATACACCACAGGTAGAAATGGCCCTAGCATGCAGTAGGTATCATTAGTGTTGAAAACTACCGGCCACCCCTCTGAATGCAGTATTTCAAAGGAACAACTTCAAACCATGCAGTATAAAGTTTCCAGCTTTGCTTTGAAGTTACCTTCTATTTGTTGTTATCGTTGAAGCAGAAAGCCTGCAATAAATCATTTTTGTTATTTATCTGACTTCTGTTCAGGAGAGAAAATATGTACAGTTACTTTGAACACGGCAGTGTTGGTATTCCAGGTAAAATCTCTTTGATACATCTCAAGCAAGTGAGGAAGAGAGTGCAGTAGAGATTATATATAAACCTGAGTCCTTCATCAACCTGCTTGTTCAGACAGCATGGGGCATGGCCCACCTCCCTGAGAATGATAACCCACAGTGGCAGGGCTCTTCTGTCCTGTGGGTTCTCTCACCACCTATAGAACCACCATATTCCCAGTGTTTTCTCTGGAGACTGAAAACATTTTCACGCACCTTAAGTCACAAAAGCCTTGGAGAAGAAGACACAGACCCAAAAAGTGAATTACCTTCCAATTCATAACACACAAAGAAAAGCGTCTCTTCATGAAGGCGTTTTGAAGAAAGGACACAATGGGGACACCAGCACTGCCTGACCATCCTTATAGGATAGGGCAGCATTGCTCATCCCATATAAGGAGGGACAATGAATGATGACTGGGGCGGTGCAAAGGCAATAGATAAAGTGCTGGCTTTGCCATTTGTTACTTCCTCTCTCTGAGGCTTGGCTTCATTATAATCAAATTCAGACTAATCTTAAAAAGGATAATAATAACAGTAATGCACTGTGTAATCATATGTGTCAGGCAACACGCAGGGCACTTTTTTGAAGTATCTCCTCTATTTCCAAAACAATGTTATGAAGGAAGTGTTACTGTTGCAACTCACAAATGTGGAAATTGAGGCTCAAAAAGATGGAGCAATCTGTCCATGTTGTATATGTAGTACTTGTGAGAAAAGGATTTGAATTCCACATATGTCTCTCAAACTTATGGTCTCTCCAAGAGTAACATTCCCTTTCCAGAAAAATTATTCTTCCTCCTCCTGGGGAGTCATGAGAATCACATCAGAGAAACTATGAAAATTACTCTGAATGCACGATGTGAGTGTAACACAGCGTTGTAGAATGTCTTTCACATCACAGGTTTATCAGTAATTGTAGGGAACA
>NW_006772915.1:1095594-1109091 GCF_000442215.2 Lipotes vexillifer | reverse complement strand
GTAGGGAAAAGGAAGGAGGGAAGGAAGGAAGGAGACATATTCTTATAAGTAGAGAAAGATACATATAAGCAAAAGTAACTCGGGCCAGAGTTGTCCTTGATTCCAAGGATGAGTAAATAATCACAGCTATGGATTTAGTAAGGGATGATTTATGATTCTAGAATCCAAAATCTTGGAAAAGAAAAAGAAATTCAAAGAGACAGCCGTGGAGAGGAGCTGCTGGGTGCTGCTGTAGGAAATGGTTTCCAGTGCACAGTGTCCCACAGGTAACTTCACAGGATCCCATGGGGGGGTCCCTGGAGAATACTGTTTTCTGCAACCCCATGATATGATTCCATAACTGTAGTGTGAGCCAGTGCCAGAAGGGAAACCCTTCTTTCATGCCAAATTGACCCTGACTCACGCCCAAAAGGAAAGCTTACCAACCGCGATAATTGACCTGTGGCTTCTGTTCCAAGGAAGAATGTGGCCTTCAGAAGTCAAATTATAGGGTAACAGTATTTCCCAGCCATAAACATCCAGTCAACAGCTCGTTATGAGGGCTTTTCCCCCTCTGGAAGAGAGCTGTTACAAGCCTTTAGTATTAACTTGTTATCCAAGCCTTTATTTCTAGGGGCTCTTACAAATCTACACAGTGTCCCCAGTGGAGCAGTGGAGGGGGCTGGGTACAGAGGGGCTCTATGCATGGTTTGCCTTTTGTTGTTTTAATCTGATGACTTTCCAGGAGGACTGACTGTGAAAATATTCCTTTGTCATTACTGAGGTCATTGCCCTGTTCTTTCTCTAGCTTTGAAATTGTGGTTTGCACTGAATTCACTACCAATTTCTTATTTGCACTTAAAACTTATAATCACATAATCACCCAAAAAAGTCTAATCTTGGAATTTGAGGTTGACCACAGAAGTTATATAGACACACACACACACACACACACACACACACACACACACACACTCTCTCTCTCTCTCTCTCTCTCTCTCTCACACACACACACACATTTTTTTATTTGAAAGGGGTTTAGGAATACACAAATTTCTTTAGGTTTTAAGAATTACTCAATTTTTTTTGGCTCTGTGTGTGTGTGTGTGTGTGTGTGTGTGTGTGTGTGCGCATGTGTGTGGATGCACACACACTCGTCTGCTATCTTTTGTAAAAGAGTAGTCAGCGCCCTTGGTCATGGTGGCCCCATCTGCATGACAGGGAGCCAGAGAGCCTGCCTGGACACCCACCAGTGGCCAAGCCCATGCCAGTTCTGAGAGTCCCAGGAGCCAGAAGATGTCAGCAGTGCCATTATTCTGTCATTTGAGAGTAGGACTAGTTAGAGGGGGATAAAACCAAGAAACTTCAATGTTCAAGTCAAAATTGCAAACTTAACAAAACTAGAAATAGAATATTGAGCTTCTTTGTCAAAAACTCAGCTAGCCCTGGAATGGAGTGGTGTATGAGAACAAAAGGGAAACTTAGTGAGGGGATCTGACATGGGAGTCAGCACCTCTCCATTATTTTGTTGTATCGTTGAAAGCTTGTTTTTGTTTGGGAACTGATGTTTCTTTGAAGGAGTGGACCAAGTCTATGCCAAGCCTAGGCTATAAGATTTATTACCTTTTATAAACTTAAGCAAGTATGTGTCCAATAGGAACGCCAAAAGGTCAGAGTAAAGGGAGAGAAAGACAATATTTGGAGAGAAAACTTCTGAGAGTTTTTCAGAATTGGAGAAAGGCATGAATCCTAACATTGAGAAAGCCTTTCTTCATAATGTAGTTTTTCTGTTCTAGAATTTCATAAACGGAACCAAACCATATGTACTGTTTTGTGTCTGGCTTCTTTTACTTGGCATATTGTTTTTGAGATTCCTCTGTATTGGTTTGCATATCATAAAGCAGCTTTCATTAAATGATTATACCACAATTTTTCATCCGTTCTCTTGTGGATGGGCATTTTGGTTGTTTCCATTTGGATGCTATTATGAATAATGCTGCTCTGAATATTCTTTTCATGGACACCCGTCTTTGTTTCTCTTGGGAAAATTACCTGGATTGTAGTGTAGATATACATTAAATTAGATAATAATTTCCCAAACAGTATTACAAAGTGTATTTTGTACCATTTTAAAGTCCCACCGGCAGTAGAGAGAGGTCTAGTGGCTTCACATCCTCACCAACACTTCATACTGTCAGTCATTTTAATTTTAAACTTTCTAGTGGGTATGTAGTGCTATACCACAGTGGGGAGGGGAGGGTTGAGATAGACTTGACATATAACATCATATTAGTTTCAGGTGTACAACATAAATGATTAGATATTGACAAGTGGTCGGCATAATAAATCTAATCAACATTCATCACTACACATAGTTACAAAGTTGTGTGCATGTGATGAGAACTTTTAAGATGTACTCTCCTGGCTTTCTAATTTACAATATGGCATTATTAATTATAGTCACCATGCTGTACATTATATCCCATGACATTTATTTTATAACTTGAATTTTGTACATTTTGACCCCCTTTACCCATTTTGCACCCCTCCACACAACCCCCACCCCTCCCCTACCCACCTCATAGGGTTGTTTTTTTAATTAATTTTTATTGGAGTATAGTTGTTTTGCAATGTTATGTTAGTTTCTACTGTACAGCAAAGTGAATCAGCTGTACGCATACATATAGTCCCTCTTTTTTGGATTTCCTTCCCATTTAGCTTACCAAAGAACATTGAGTAGAGTTCCCCGTGCTATACAGTAGGTTCTAAGTAGTTATCTATTTTATACATAGTATCAATAGTGTATATATGTCAATCCCAATCTCCCAATTCATCCCACCACCCCACTCCTGCTTCCCCCTTGGTATCCATACGTTTGTTCTCTACGTCTGTGTCTCATAGGGTTTTAAATTGCATTTCCCTGATGACCACTGATATGAGCTCTTTTTCTTGTGCTTGATGGCCAATTTTTGTAAAGTGTTTAAGTCTTTTGCCCGTTTTTAATTAGGTTTTCTATCTTTTTATTGTTGAACTGTAGGAATTCTTTATATATTCTGGCTACAAGTTCTTTGTCAGATATGTGATCTGCAAACATTTCCTCCCACCCTATGAATTGTCTTTTCATTCTCTTTAACTGTGTTTCACAGAGAAAAATGTTTAGTTGTTGTTTTTTTAAACATCTTTGTTGAAGTATAATTGCTTTACAATGGTGTGTTAGTTTCTGCCTTATAACAAAGTGAATCAGCTATACATATGCATATATCCCCATATCTCTTCCCTCTTGCGTCTCCCTCCCTCCCACCCTCCCTATCCCACCCCTCTAGGTGGTCAACAAAGCACCAAGCTGATCTCCCTGTGCTATGCGGCTGCTTCCCACTAGCTATCGGTTTTACAATTGGACCTAATAGAGAATGAACTTGAGGACACAGGGACGGGGAAGGGTAACCTGGGACAAAGTAGAGAGAGTGGCACGGACATACATACACTACCAAATATTTAGTTTTGATGAAATGCAAATTCTATTTTTTCTTGTATGGTTGATGCTTTCTGTGTCCTAAGAATCTTTGTCTACCCCAAGGTCACAAAGATTATTCTTTTGGTTTGTTTGTTTTCTTCCAGAAAATTTAGAGTTTTAGCTTTTATGTTTAGGTCTGTGATTCATCTAAATTTATTTTTTGTATATGTTGTGAAGTAAAGATCAAACCTTTTCTCTTTTCCACATGGAGATCCAGTTATTCCTGCAACATTTCTTTTTTTTCTTTAACATCTTTATTGGAGTATAATTGCTTTACAATGGTGTGTTAGTTTCTGCTTTATAACAAAGTGAATCGGCTATACATAAACATATATCCCCATATCTCCTCCCTCCCACCCTCCCTATCCTTTCCCTCTAGGTGGACACAAAGCACAGAGCTGATCTCCCTGTGCTATGTGGCTGCTTCCCACTGGCTATTTTACATTTGGTAGTGTATATATGTCCATGCCACTCTCTAACTTCATACCAGCTTCCCCCTCCCCGTGTCCTCAAGTCCATTCTCTACATCTGCGTCTTTATTCCTGTCCTGCCCCTAGGTTCTTCAGAACCTTTTTTTTTTTTTTTTTTTTTTTTAGATTCCATATATATGTGTTAGCATACGGTATTTGTTTTTCTCTTTCTGACTTACTTCACTCGGTATCCTGCATCATTTCTTGAAAAGAATTTCCTTTCTTAATAAATAGCTTTGGCATAGCACCTTTGTCAAAAATCAATTGACCATATAAGTTTGGGTCTTTTTCTGGGCTTTCTATTCTGTTCCATAGATCTGTCTATCCATATGCCAATACTGCAGTCTTGATGTCTGTTTCTTTATAATGTCTTGAAGTGAGATAGTGTAAATCCTTCAACATTGTTCTTCTCTTTGAAAATTGTTCTGGCTATTATGGGTCCTTTGACTTTCATATAAATTTTAGAATCAGGTTGTACATTTCTACACAATTCTTTCATGGAGTGTGTGAAACCTATCATCAGTTTATGGAAAATTGACATTTTTACCACATTGCATCTTCTTTTTTTCTTAATGCTACTCTAAAAATAAATAAATAATACATAAAAAAGACACCTGCATTTTAAAACTTGAGAAAGGAAGTAGATGTTGGTGAAACATTTCCTAATTTTCAGTGGAAATTTTATTACCTGTTCAAAAACTCACCTCCTGAAAGGAAGGGTTTTACATTAAAGGGAACCAATTAGAACTCATTGCCAAGAGACTCTAAAATAAATATCTTAGGATTTTCTCTCTGGACTCATGCCTTAACCTGCTCTTTTCATTTAAGAAATATTTATTGAGTGCCTGCTATGTGTCAGGCATTACTCTGGGCACAGGAAACACCATTGTGACCAAAACAAGCAAAAATCCCTGCCTTCAAGGAGCTCACATTTTTTAGTGAGGACTAACATCTTCATGCTTAAGTCCTTTGGAGGACTCAAACAAATCTATACTATTCCAAATGCTGCCTAAAATTAAATATTGCATTTGTAAACATGTAAAATGTAAGCCTGAAAATAAGCCCTATGTGTGAATATGTAAGATTCTCAAAGTCACTCCCTTAAGATTTTAGAATAGGAAAGTTTTGACCTTGGCTCCTTGTAGAATAGCAAAGCTCTATTTCAGGAAAGAATGGAGGTAATTTCCAGAAACCATTGACATTGTCTCTTTTGCTGTTTTCATGCCAAAATGGCATATTTACTGCAGTTATTTGCATATAAACACTGCTTTTTGCTACCACACAATCCCTGTTCTGACAACTATGTTTGGTATATGGTGTGGATTAAAATGAATATAAAAGAGAAAGGCACTCTTCACAAGGGTACTAAATCAAAAGAGAAACTAGGCAAGGGTGGGGGAAAGACAGAGAAAGATGGATGCAAGGCCAAGAGAATAAATTATCAGCAAGAGTCAGAACTATTCTGACTCCAAATATTTTTCAGGTACAAGTCTTCTGCTGAACCACATATATAGTTCTCAAACTCTCATATACCAATTTGTCTTCCTTCTTTTCCTCAAAGAATATTGTTTACTAGCCAAATACAAAATAACTATTTAGTCATTGTTTATTCATTTCAGGACATCTGATCGTCAAACCTTTGAAGAAAGACATGTTTTCCTTACAAATATGTCTGCTCTTTTTTGATAGAGAGAGGGCAGCATGAAGAAGGGGTTACAAAGGAAAGACTATTTGGGGGGAAAACAACCATCATATGCTTGTGTATCCCTCCTACTAACAGATTGTCTATCCAGGCAATCTATTCTGCACTTTTGGAAATGAAAAGGATAGGTACAGCCATGCGTACAAATAAATTCTACCAATGATCAGATATTTATAATCTGGAGAGGATATGATTGTTCAAATTGTAATTCTAGAGCAAGAAACATATATGCTTTAGGGCTTCCCTGGTGGCGCAGTGGTTGAGAGTCCGCCTGCTGTTGCAGGGGACATGGGTTTGTGCCCTGGTCCGGGAAGATCCCACATGCCGCAGAGTGACTAGGCCCGTGAGCCATGGCTGCTGAGCCTGCGCGTCCGGAGCCTGTGCTCGGCAGCGGGAGAGGCCACAGCAGTGAGAGGCCCGCATACCACAAAAGAAAAAACAAACAAAACAACATATATGCTTTAAATGGAAAATAGTAATCTATTTCTAATAAATTGGCTTTAAACTCACTAATTTTAATCAAACTCTAAGCTGCAGCTGATTGATTTAGTAATATAATGTACCTGGGCTCCAATTTTTAATAATTAATTGTTCATCGCAAGGAATTGCTTGGGGTCATCCCATCCCATCTTGGCCATCACCTCATTACTTCTGGGCTCCTCACATCAATTCCTCATTCATTCCACATGCAGAAATTAATGAATGGCTCAGACATCTTTTATTTTCTTTGGGAGAAATAGTTACTTTGGCAGGAAATAGGTGTGAGCAAATGGAACACGAGTCTAGAGCAAAGTAGCCCTTTTCTGTGTGGGATAAAAGACAGAGATGAATCATGACGTGCCTTGGACTGGAACTTCCAGAGTAAGGCAGCCTTTCAAGGGCCAAGAGGGAGGAAACGGGTGACCCTTCCCCTATTTCCAAAATGTAGAAGTTGAAGAAGATGATAAGACCAGAAATAGAAACTGGAGCATCTTGTGAGTTTGATGTGAGCTTGCAGTAAGGCTTGGGTACAGAGCCCTGTTTCTGACACAATGATACAGGATCTATTTTGGTATAATGACAAAGTCAGCACATAGTTACATAAAACCACTTGAGTGCCAGGGATGACAAAGCACATGGCAAGGAAAGCCAAATACATTTTGCTGAGGCAATGTCTGTCTCTATCTCTAGCTCACTTCAGAGATCCACTGGAAAATCAAGGCAGGAGATGGAAACACATCCAGTACACTGTGAGCTACAAAATTAGCAGTGAAGATTCTTGAGGGAATAAAACTTGTGATCTAGTCCAACCTTCTAAATCTGCACATTTGTTGAATAAATGAGGCATAAAAGAGAGAAGTGACTAGCTTAGTATCAAGCTAAGTCCATGAAAAATTATGTTTAGAAACAATGCAGGTCTCCCCATTACCTGAGATGTGATGCTCCAGTCTCCTTCCCAAACTATGTAGCCCATTGCATCAAAGATGAACATGAGCTTTTCATAAATACATACATACAAATATACATAAAGTGGGGACTTCCCTGGTGGTGCTGTTGTTAAGAATCTGCCTACCGATGCAGGGGACACGGGTTGAATCACTGGTCCAGAAAGATCCCACATGTCGCACAGCAACTAAGCCCGTGTGCCACAACTACTGAGCCTGCACTCTAGAGCTCAAAAGCCGCAACTACTGGAGCCTGCATGCCTTAGAGACGGCACGTCACGACTACTGAGCACACGTGCTGCAACTACTGAAGCCCGGGTGTGTAGAGCCCATGCTCCATAACAAGAGAAGCCACCATGGGGATTTGCTTGAAGATGGTGGAGTAGAAGGACATGCTCTCACTCCCTCTTGTGAGAGCACCGGAATCACAACTAACTGCTGAACAATCATCAACAGGAAGACACTGGAACTGACCAAAATGATATCCCACATCCAAAGACAAAGGAGAAGCCACAATGAGATGGTAAGAGGGACGTAATCACAATAAAATCAAATCCCATAATGGCAGTGTGGGTGACTCACAAACTAGAGAACACTTATACCATAGAAGTCCACCCACTGGAATGAAGGTTCTGAGCCCCACGTCAGGTTTCCCAATCTGGGGGTCTGGCAACGGGAGGAGAAATTCCTAGAGAATCAGACTTTGAAGGCTAGTGGGATTTGATTGCAGGACTTCGGCAGGACTGGCGGAAACAGAGACTCCACTCTTGGAGGGCACACACGAAGTAGTGTGTGCATCAGGACCCAGGGGAAGGAGCAGTGACCCCATAGGAGACTGAACCAGACCTACCTGCTAGTGTTGGAGAGTCTCCTACAGAGGCAGGGTGTGGCTGTTGCTCACCGTGAGGACAAGGACACTGGCAGCAGAAGTTCTGGGAAGTACTCTGTAGTGTGAGCACTCCCAGAGTCCACCATTAGCCCCACCAAAGAGCCAGGTATGTTCCAGTGTTGGGTCGCCTCAGGCCAAACAACCAAACAGGAAGGAACCCATCCCCACCCATCAGCAGACAAGCAGATTAAGTTTTACTGAGCTCTGCCGATCAGAGCAAGAGCCAGCTCTACCCACCACCAGTCCCTCCCATCAGAAAACTTACACAAGTCTCTTAGATAGCCTCATCCACCAGAGGGCAGAGAGCAGGAGCAAGAGAAACTACAATCCTGCAGCCTGTGGAACAAAAACCACATTCACAGAAAGATAGACAAGATGGAAAGGCAGAGGGCTATGTACCAGATGAAGGAACAAGATAAAACCCAAGAAAAACAACTAAATGAAGTGGAGACAGGCAATATTCCAGAAAAAGAATTCAGAAAAATAATAGTGAAGATGATCCAGGACCTCAGAAAAAAAATGGAGGTAAAGATCGAGTAGATGAAAGAAATGTTTAACAAAGACCTAGAAGAATTAAAGAACAAAAACCTAGAAGAATTAAACAACAAGCAAACAGAGATGAAAAATACAATAACTGAAATGAAAAATACACTAGAAGGAATCAACAGCAGACTAACTGAGGCAGAAGAATGGATAAGTGACCTGGAAGGCAGAATGGTAGAATTCACTGCTGTGGAACAGAATAAAGAAAACAGAATGAAAAGAAATGAAGACAGCCTAAGAGACCTCTGAGACAACATTAAACACAACAACATTCGCATTATAGAGGTCCCAGAAGGAGAAGAGAGAGAGAAAGGACCCGAGAAAATATTTGAAGAGATTATAGTCAAAAAATTCCCTAACATGGGAAAGGAAATAGCCACCCAAGTCCAGGAAGTGCAGAGAGTCCCATACAGAATAAACCCAAGGAGAAACATGCTGAGACACATAGTAATCAAATTGACAAAATTAAAGACAAAGAAAAATTATTGAAAGCAGCAGAAAAACGACAAATAACATACAAGGGAACTCCCATAAGGTTAACACCTGATTTTTCAGCAGAAACTCTGCAAGCCAGAAGGCGGTGGCATGAGATTTTTTAAGTGATGAAAAGGAAGAACTGACAACCAGGATTACACTACCCAGCAAGGATCTCATTCAGATTCAATGGAGAAATCAAAAGTTTTACAGACAAGCAAAAGCTAAGAGAATTCAGCACCACCAAACCAGCTCTACAACAAATGCGAAAGGAACTTCTCTAAGAGGGAAACACAAGAGAAGAAAAGGACCTACAAAAACAAACTCATAACAATTAAGAAAATGGTAATAGGAACATACATATTGATAATTACCTTAAACGTGAATGGATTAAATGCTCCAACCAAAAGACACAGGCTCGCTGAATGGATACAAAAAGAAGATCCATATATATGCTGTCTGTAAGAGACACACTTCACACCTAGGGACACATACAGACTCAAAGTGAGGGGATGGAAAAAGATATTCCATGAAAATAGAAATCAAAAGAAAGCTGGAGTAGCAATAGTCATATCAGATAAAATAGACTTTAAAGAGTGTTACAAGAGACAAGGAAGGACACTACATAATGATGAAGGGATCAATCTGAGAAGAAGATATAACAATTATAAATATATATGCACCCAGCATAGGAGCACCTCAATACATAAGGCAACTGCTAAAAGCTGTAAAAGAGGAAATCGACAGTAACACAATAATAGTGGACTTTAACACCTCACTTACACCAATGGACAGATCATCCAAACAGAAAATTTATAAGGAAACACAAGCTTTAAATGACACAATAAAACAGATAGATTTAATTGATATTTACAGGATATTCCATCCAAAAACAACACTCTCTTCTTAAGTGCACATGGAACATTCTCCAGGATAGATCACATCTTGGGCCACAAATCAAGCCTCAATAAATTTAAGAAAACTGAAATCATATCGAGCATCTTTTCTGACCACAATGCTATGAGATTACAAATCAATTACAGGGAAAAAAATGTTAAAAAACACAAACACATGGAGGCTAAACAATACGTTACTAAATAACAAAGAGATCACTGAAGAAAACAAAGAGGAAATCAAAAAATACCTAGAGACAAATAAGAATGAAAACAAGATGATCCAAAACCTATGGGGTGCAACCAAAGAAGTTCTAAGAAGGAAGTTTATAGCAATACAATCCTACCTAAAGAAACAACAAACATTTCAAATAAGCAATCTAACCTTACACTAAAGGAACTAGAGAAAGAAGAAAAAACAAAACCCAAAGTTAATAGAAGAAAAGAAATCATAAAGATCAGAGCAGAAATAAATGAAATAGAAAGAAAGAAAACAATAGCAAAGATCAATAAAACTAAAAGCTTGTTCTTTGAGAAGATAAACAAAATTGATAAACCGTTAGCCAGACTCACCAAGAAAAAGAGGGAGAGGACTCAAATCAATAAAATTAGAAATGAGAAGGAGAAGAAGTCACAACAGACATTGCAGAAATACAAAGCATCCTAAGAGACTACTACAAGCAACTCTATGCTGATAAATTGGACAACCTGGAAGAAATGGACAAATTCGTAGAAAGGTATAACCCTCCAAGGTTGAACCAGGAAGAAATACAAAATATGAACAGGCTAATCACAAGTAATGAAATAGAAACTGTGATTAAAAATCTTCCAACAAACAAAAGTCTACGACCAGATGGCTTCACAGGTTAATTCTATCAAACATTTAGAAAAGAGCTAATACCCATCCTTCTAAAACTCTTACATAAAATTGCAGAGGATGTAACACTCCCAAGCTCATTCTATGAGGGCACCATCACCCTGATACCAAAACCAAACAAACATACTACAAAAAAAAGAAAATTACAGACCAATATCACTGATGAATAAAGATGCAATAATCCTCAACAAACTACTAGCAAACAGAATCCAACAACACATTAAAAGGATCATACACCATGATCAAGTGGGATTTATCCCAGGGATGCAAGGATTCTTCAATATACACAAAGCAATCAATATGATACACCATATTAACAAATTGAAGAATAAAAACAGTATGATCATCTCAATAGATGCAGAAAAAGCTTTTGACAAAATTCAACACCCATTTATGATAAAAACTCTCCAGAAAGTGGGCATAGAGGGAACCTACCTCAACATAATAAAGTCCGTATAAGACAAACCCACAGCAAACATCATTCTCAATGGTGAAAAACTGAAAGCATTTCCTCTAAGATCAGGAACAAGACAACCATATCCACTCTCCCTATATTAGTCAACATAGTTTGGGAAGTCCTAGCCACAGCAATCAGAGAAGAAAAAGAAATAAAAGGAATACAAACTGGAAAAGAAGAAGTAAAACTGTCACTGTTTGCAGATGACATGATACTATACATAGAGAATCCTAAAGATGCCACCAGAAAACTACTAGAGCTAATCTAGAAATTTGGTAAAGTTGCAGGATACAAAATTAATTCACAGAAATCTCTTGCATTCCTATACACTAATGATGAAAAATCTGAATGAGAAATTAAGGAAACACTCCCATTTACCATTTCAACAAGAAGAATAAAATACCTAGGAATAAACCTACCTAAGGAGACAAAAGACCTATATGCAGAAAACTATAAGACACTGATGAAAGAAATTAAAGATGATACAAATAGATGGAGAGATATACCATGTTCTTGGATTGGAAGAATCAATATTGTGAAAATGACTATACTATCCAAAGCTATCTACAGAGTCAATGCAATCCCTATCAAATTACCAATGGCATTTTTACAGAACTAGAACAAAAAAATCTTAAAATTTGTATGGAGTCATAAAAGACCCCAAATAGCCAAAGCAGTCTTGAGGGAAAAAAAATGGAGCTGGAGGAACCAGACTCTCTGACTTCAGACTATACTACAAAGTTACAGTAATCAAGACAATATGGTACTGGCACAAAAGCAGAAATATAGATCAATGGAACAAGATAGAAAGCCCAGAGATAAACCCACACACCTATGGTCAACTAATCTATGACAAATGAGGCAAGGATATACAATGGAGAAAAGACAGTCTCTTCAATAAGTGGTGCTGGGAAAACTGGACAGCTACATGTAAAAGAATGGAATTAGAACACTCCCTAACATTATACACAAAAATAAACTCAAAATGCTTTAGAGACCTAAATGTAAGACCAGATACTATAAAAACTCTTAGAGGAAAACATAGGAAGAGCACTCTTTGACATAAATCACAGCAAGATCTTTTCTGACCCACCTCCTAGAGTAATGGAAATAAAAACAAAAATAAACAAATGGGACTTAATGAAACTTACAAACCTTTGCACAGCAAAGGAAACTACAAACAAGACAAAAAGACAACCCTCTGAATGGAAGAAAATATTTGCAAATGAATCAACAGACAAAGGGTTAATCTCCAAAATATATAAACAGCTCATGCAGCTCAATATTAAAAAAACAACCAACTCAATCCAAAAATGGGCAGAAGACCTAAACAGACATTTCTCCAAAGAAGACATACAGATGGCCAAGAAGTACATGAAAAGCTGCTCTAGATTACTAATTATTAGAGAAATGCAAATCAAAACTACAATGAGGTATCACCTCACACCAGTTAGAATGGGCATCATCAGAAAATCTAGAAGCAACAAATGCTGGAGAGGGTGTGGAGAAAAGGGAACTCTCTTGCACTGTTGGTGGGAATGTAAATTGATACACCCACTATGGAGAACAGTATGGAAGTTTCTATAAAAACTAAAAATAGAATTACCATATGACCCAGCAATTCCACTACTGGGCACATACCAAGATAAACCATAATTCAGAAAGATACATGCACCCCAATGTTCATTGCAGCACTATTTACAATAGCCAGGACATGAAAACAACCCAAATGCCCATCAAGAGATGAATGGATAAAGAAGATATGGTACATGTATACAATGGAATATTACACAGCCATGAAAGGGAACAAAATTGGGTCCTTTGTAGAGATGTGGATGGATCTAGAGATGACAGAGTGAAGCAAGTCAGAAAGAGAAAAACAACTATTGTATATTAATGCATAAATGTGGAACCTAGAAAAATGGTACAGATGAACCAGTATGCAGGGCAGAAATTGAGACATAGATGTAGAGAACAAAGGTATGGACACCAAGGGCAGAAAATGGCAGGGCAGGGAGGTGGTGGTGTGATTAATCGGGAGATTCGGATTGACATATATACACTAATATGTATAAAATGGATAACTAATAAGAACGTGCCATATAAAAAAATAAAATAAAAGATTCAAAAATTCAGAACAAAAATATAATTAGTAAAAAATGAAAAAGAGAAGCCACCACAGTGAGAAGCCCATGCACTGCAATGAAGAGTAGTCCCCACTCGCAGCAACTAGAGAAAGCCCACATGCAGCAACAAAGACCCAACGCAGCCAAAA
>NW_006772915.1:1060151-1095208 GCF_000442215.2 Lipotes vexillifer | reverse complement strand
ATATATATATACATACTTATATATATACATGAAGTTCTTGAAATTGAATTTGCATATCAACAAATGTACATATTGAAAGTGTACATGTCAATGATTTTTGGTATATTCATGAAATTGTGCAACCACCACCACAATACATTTTAGAATATTTTCATCACCTCAAAAGGAAATCCCATACCCATTCACAATCACTCCTAAGCCCCCCTCCACCAATACCTGGTCATAGACAAATGTTAATCTACTTTCTTGCTCTATATATTTACCTATTCTAGACATTTCATATACATGAAATCATAGAGTATGTAATTTTTGTGACTGACTCCTTTCACATGTTAAGTGACTCCTTTCACTTAACATGTTTTCAAGGTTCATCCATGCTGTAGCATGTTATCAGTACTTCATTTCTTCTTACAGCTGAAAAATATTCTATTGTATGGATATAGTGTATTTTGTTTTTCCATTCACCATTTGATAAACATTTTAGAAGTTTCTTATTTTTGTTATTATAAATAATACTTCTAAGAACAGTATGTTCAAGTTTTTACATCTTTCCATTTCTCTTGGATATTAAAAATGGAATTGCTGAGTCAAATGGTAACTATATTTAACCAGATTTTCTTTAGTCAGGCTTCCTTTCAAAGGGGCTACATCATTTTACATTCCTACTCAGAATGTATGAGGGTACCAATTTCTCCATATCCTTTCCAACACTTGTTAATGTCTGTCTGTTTTATTATAACTATCGTAGTTGTTGTGAAGTGGTATCTCAGTGTGGTTTTGATTTTTATTTCCCTGATGGCTAATGACATGAGCTTATTTTCATGTGCTTATTGGCTATTTTAACATTTTCTTTGGAGAAATATCTATTCAGATCCTTTGTCCATTTTTAATTGAGTTATTTGTCTTTTTATTTCTGAGTTGTAAAATTTCTTTATATATTCTGGATATCATTTGCAAATATTTTATCCCAATCTGTAGGCTATCCTTCTGCTTTCTTGGTAGTGTCCTTTGACGCCTAAAAGTTTAAATTTTGATCAAGTAAAATTTATTTATTTTCATTGTTGCTCTTGTTGCTTATACTTTGGGGATCATATCTAAGAACCTGTTGCTTAAGTCAAGGTCACAAAGATGTTGTGTCTGTTTTTTCTAAGATTTTAATAATATTATTTCCTACATTTAGGTTTTTGATTCATTTGGAGTTAATTTTTGTAAATGGTGTGAAGTGGGAGTCCAACTTCATTCTTTTACATGTGTATACCCAATTGTCTAAACACCATTTGTTGAAAGGGATATTTATTCTTTCCAATTAGACAGTCTTGGCATCCTGGTAAAAGATCAATTGGTCATAGATGTATGGGCTTATGTTTGGACTCAGTTCTATTTCATTGATCTATATGTCTATTTTGTTGCCAGAACTGGACAGTCTTGACTACTGTAGCTTCTGTAGCAAGTTTTGAAATCGTGAAGTATGACCTCTCCAACTTTTTCTTTTTCAAGATTGTCTTGGTCATTCTAGGTCCCTTGAATTTCCATATGAATTTTTGGATCAACTTGTCAATTTCTGCAAAGAACACAGCTGATATTTTGTTAGAGATTGTGTTGAATCTGTAAACCATGAGCATTAGAAAAAATATTATTAAGACAAAATAAAAGAATCAGTAATCCATATTTTTGTTCAGGTCACTATCATCCCTTTCATATATTATTGGGAAAATCTCAGGATTTTTAACCAAATAAAAAGGAAAATGGACTTAAGAATCATGGAACTCCCACTCTCCTCTTGGTCCCATGGTAGGTATTTTTAAGTAAGTTTTTCCTCACTGAATTCTCATGATAATCCTGTGAGAGACAGGTGGTATTACCTCCATTTTACCTACCATCAAGATTCAAACAAGTTAGGAAACATGCTCGAATCTCCACAGTCAGCAAAAGGAGAAGTCATATTTTCAATCCAGACTAAAGCTGTACTGATATGCCTAAGTGTTCGAAGAGCCTTATATCGCTTCTGAGAAAAGCTGTGTCTTTCCTAAAGGTACCCTCATGACTCTCCATGACTGGGCTACAGAGTGACCTTCCTTTTGGAAAAAAGTACAAATCAACTTCTGAATCTTCTCAAGAGATTATCTGTTAAATGGTTGATGGGTCTGGTTCCTAAAGTATTTGTTTTACACTTTAATCAATTACACGACATTCAGGAACTCCTCAGAAAATTCAACCATGAAAATTCACATTTCGCTTTTTCATTTTGTATTTGCAACTACCAGTGGTTGTTTCTGACAAGATTTAGGCATTCTCGAAGTTGGAAGTGTTCATTATGCATCACTCTAGGCTCTTAAAAAATCTATAATCATAATATCTTAATAAAAATAAATAATACCGATAAAAAGAATAATCCTAGTAAAAATAAACAAATGAAAAAATGCTTTATCAACAAGAGAGTTTGGAAGACAGTAGGTAAAGCAAAATCAATCAAGTTTCTCTGTTCCAGGATTTCTCGTTTAACTTAAGGTTCATATGTATTCGAGAAGGCATAAACACACAGTTTCTCAGACATGTTAAATGCTTGTCAATGGGCTTCTCATAGTACTAGCATATCATGGAACACAAGTTAGCTTCAGGAAATGCCATGAATGTTCTATATTTCCTTAGATTTCTATTGCAATAATTCCTCTGAATAAAGTCAATGCTCACCACTACGTTTCCCCCATCCCTACCACCACCATCATCACATAGATTTTTAAATAGATGCATATAAGAAAAATTCATTTGAGAAAGTTTCTAAATATTTAGAAAGTTATATTTTAAAATTCCATCTGCTGTGTTATCAAATGTCTTATATATAAGAATCCACATAATAAATTTAACCTGAAAGCCAATGCCAAGAGAAGGTCCACCCCTCCATGCAAATGTGTGTACTTCCTTTGATAATGAAAGCTATACAATACAACATATACAACACATTTTTCATTTTTGCCTGACCCCCAGGAATCTGTCTAAGCTAAGTGCCTACACACAGTATATACCATCTCTATTGTATACTGGTTCTCAAGTATTTATGTTTTCTGGCTTTTTAAAATTGTATTTGTACATCTATTTTTGCCTTGTCTTATATGTTCTAATATGTTGCATTCTGCTCAAGTCTTACTTGCAATTGGGGCAAGAGGGTATGACTGATAAATCAATAAATAAATGAATAAATAATTTATATGAAAGCAAAATTAAATTTTTATCTTTTTAAAATTAACTTGTCAGATGAAAACTGCTGTACATATTTTCAAAATATGTGAAGGGTGAGATTGAGACTCTATGTATTAAAGCGAAGATTCTAGTGTATACGTGAAAATTCATCTTGAAGGGTCTTGAGAGGGGATGTAGTTTTAAGACACACCCCAGAGCAGCTGATTCAATGACAATTCAATTACATAATCCTAGAGCAGTGGATTCTGATGTACAGACTCACATGGTTATACATATGCAGAAATTCATCATATGTTAAGAAACTATGAACAAAGCAAAAATAAAACAAAGCAAAAACTAAACCAAAAATTCCAATGGTTTTAAACATCAGCTCCCAAACAAAGTCACAGGACGTACCAAATTTTAGGCATGATTTGTAATTGTGTTTACTTGTCAGATGGGCAAACTTAACTGCTGTGTTCTAGAATGGGACGCAATTTACTTATTGAACAACATTTAATGCTTCTCCAGAGCAAATCTAAAGACATGGTATAAGTAAATTAATTAGTAAGGAAACAAATGGGTTATCTATGAAAGCAGTGCATGTTTGGCCTTGCTCCTCAAAGTAAAAGCTTAAAACTAGACTTTTTGAGAAATACTGAATGGAAAGATTTATGAATACATAAAAGGAAATTCTGGTCTAGAGATTTCCAAACTTGTCTTTGAAAGTGAATTATTTTTCAATCCTAATCTCAGGATTTAGAGCTACTTTTAGGGCATTAATGCTGTACATAGTGTCAGTAGAGAGGTTGAAATAGTCTTGAAAAATCACATTCATATTAATTTTTTTAAAAACTCACAAGAGAAAGGGTGCCCTGAAAGACCCAATTTTTAAAATTTCTATATTTATAAATGGTTGCTTTTGCTCCACTCCACCACTATCATTCCCAATGCTAAAGCCCCTTGGAATTCATGGAAGCAGTTTTTAAAGAAATGGAGCTTTACAATGTCTGAGAACCCACACTTTCTTCCCAAAGAACTGACCAGAAGCTTGTGCTGTATCATTTGACCCTTGGACCAAGGGCCAGGCACCCCCTAAAGACTGGCTGAATGAGGTGCCTGGTTTGCAAAGATTGGTCTGTTCCCTAAATAGACATTTCTCCAAAGAAGATATACAGATTGCCAACAAACACATGAAAGGAAGCTCAACATCACTAATCATTAGAGAAATGCAAATCAAAACTACAGTGAGGTGTCACCTCACACCGGTCAGAATGGCCATCATCTAAAAGCCTACAAACAATAAATGCTGGAGAGGGTGTGGAGAAAAGGGAACCCTCTTGCACTGTTGGTGGGAATGTAAATTGGTACAGCCACTATGGAGAACAGTATGGACGTTCCTTAAAAAACTAAAAATAGAACTACCATACGACCCAGCAATCCCACTACTGGGCATATACCCTGAGAAAAACATAATTCAAAAAGAGTCATGTACCACAATGTTCATTGCAGCTCTGTTTACAATAGCCAGGACATGGAAGCAACCTAAGTGTCCATCGACAGATGAATGGATAAAGAAGATGTGGTACATATATACAATGGAATATTACTCAGCCATAAAAAGAAATGAAATTGACTTATTTGTAGTGGGGTGGATGCACCCAGAGTCTGTCATACAGAGTGAAGTAAGTCAGAAAGACAAAAACAAATACCGTATGCTAACACGTATATATGGAATCTAAAAAAAAAAAAAAAAAAAATGGTTCTGAAGAACCTAGGTGAAGGACAGGAATAAAGATGCAGACATAGAGAACAGACTTGAGGACACTGGAAGCGGAAAGGGTAAGCTGGAACGAAGTGAGAGAGTGGCATGGACATATACACACTACCAAATGTAAAATAGATAGCTAGTGAAAAGCAGCCACATAGCACAGGGAGATCAGCTCGGTGGAGAGGGGTGGGATAGGGAGGGTGAGAGGAAGATGCAAGAGGGAGGGGATATGGGGATATATGCATACGTATAGCTGATTCACTTTGTGATACAGCAGAAACTAGCACACCATTGTAAAGCAATTATACTCCAATAAAGATGTTTTAGAAAAATGTATTAAAGACCTAAATATAAGGCCAAACACTATAAAACTCTTAGAGGAAAACATAGGCAGAGCACTCTATGACATAAGTCACAGCAAGATCCTTTTTGACCTACCTCCTAGAGAAAGGGAAATGAAAACAAAAATAAACAAATGGGACCTAAGGAAACTTAAAAGCTTTTGCATAGCAAAGGAAACCATAAACAAGATGAAAAGACAACCCTCAGAATGGGAGAAAATAGTTGCAAGTGAAGCAACTGACAGAGGATTAATCTCCAAAATATACAAGCAGTTCGTGTGGCTCAATATCACAAAAACAACCCAATCCAAAATTGGGCAGAAGACCTAAACAGACATTTCTCCAAAGAAGATACACAGATTGCCAACAAACATATGAAAGGACGCTCAACATCACTAATCATTAGAGAAATGCAAATCAAAACCACAATGAGGTATCACCTCACACTGGTCAGAATGGCCATCATCAAAAAATCTACAAACAATAAATGCTGGAGAGGATGTGGAGAAAAGGGAACCCTCTTGCACTGTTGGTGGGAATGTAAATTGATACAGCCACTATGGAGAACAGTATGGACGTTCCTTAAGAAACTAAAAATAGAACTACCATACAACACAGCAATCCCACTACTGGGCACATACCCAGATAAACCATAATTCAGAAAGATACATGTACCACAATGTTCATTGCAGCACTATTTACAATAGCCAGGACATAGAAGCAACCTAAGTGTCCATCAGCAGATGAATAGATAAAGAAGATGTGGCACATATATACAATGGAATATTACTCAACCATAAAAAGAAATGAAACTGAGTTTTTTGTAGTGAGGTGGATGGACCTAGTGTCTGTCATACAGAGTGAAGTAAGTCAGAAAGAGTAAAACAAATACCGTATGCTAACACATATATATGGAATCTAAAAAAAAAAAAAAAAAATGGTTCTGAAGAACCTAGAGGCAGGACAGGAATAAAGACACAGACTTAGAGAATGGACATGAAGACATGGGGAGGGGGAAGGGTAAGCTGGACAAAGTGAGAGAGTGGCATGGACATATATACACTACCAAATGTAAAATAGCTAGTGGGAAGCAGCTGCATAGCACAGGAAGATCAGCTCAGTGCTTTGTGACCACCTAGAGGGGTGGGATAGGGAGGGTGAGAGGAAGATGCAAGAGGGAGGGGATATGGGGATATATGTATACATATAGCTGATTCACTTTGTTATACAGCAGAAACTAACACAACACTGTAAAGCAATTATACTCCAATAAAGATATTAAAATAATTATTAGTTCAGTAATTTTTGTGTACATAAACATATATTAATGTGTGTGCATGCATTCGAGCATGCATATATATTTTATTTACAATACAAATAGAAAATCTAATTTTAATTACATAATAATTACTAGAGAGAAAGTGAGTGTTAATGCAACTCTTGAGTACTGCATAATGGTTAATACCTATGACTCTGGAGTCTGATTATCTTGTTCAAAACCTCATGCTACCACTTAGAAACTGTTACTAGGGCAAGATAATTAACCTTTCCAAGCCTCTGTAAAATGAAGGCAATAATAAATAGAACCTAACTCAGAAGCTTTATTTTTAGTGTCCAATGCTAAAACTATGCAAATGGGAATGCAGAGGTAAAATATACCAAAATTAATGAGTGTGATACACTTGCTTGGATTCACAGTAACTAGGAAATCAGCCCTTCCACCATCAACATAATTTCACCTCATTTATTTTGAAAGCTAAACCGTCTTCAACAAATACCATGACCCCTTTATAAAGCATAATTCTGGCTTTCACCTGTCATCCTGGCGTAACTATTGACAGTGATTCCTGTCACTCTCAAAAGTTTGCATGATAATTTATTTGGTTACTCAGCTTTTACAGAACTTGGATGTCAGTCTCTTCTTTTTTCCTCTAAATAAATACTGTGACTGCTTTTGTTTTCAGATGTCTATGTGACATCTTCTCAAATATGTATGTTTTTTTTTCTCTCCAAATTTGTGCTATCAGTTTTTCCTCTCAAATAGCCCTTTGAGGTTTTTATAAAACTTGTGAGTACCAGGTCTCAACCCCCCCACACTCCGCCCCCATGTAACACAAGAAATTCCTAAAAGCAGTGTAGGTATTTATACTGAAGGGGTTAGGGGGAGAGGCCTGTATTCATGTATAATAGAAAACTGTAAAACTGATTTTCAAGGAACTGGGGTGTGCACTAATTCAACTTCTAGCTGATGGATGCACCCTTCTCTTCTCCCTGCATGCAGATTTGCATAAGCCACAAAAGCTATATTTCAGAATACTTAGTTTGTGATCTTTTCCCCATAAGAACAATTTAAAACCAGAGGTCGATGCATGAGACACAATTTGGGGAGCAAGGAGTGATAACAGGTCAGCCTTAAAGACTATGAACATTCATACAGTGAAGAGACCTCTTTGCTTTGGTTTCAACCAGACTTTCCCAGAGTGACTTGTGCACAGAACAGATCTTTTTTTTTTCTTTTTGCATTTTTATTTCTTTAACTGAGAGGCTGTGTAGTGGCATGGAAAGAGCTTACAGCAGAGCTGTTAAAACACCAGATCTGGAGATAATCGTGGCTGTATCACTTATTAGCTGGATGACCTTGAAAGGTTACTTAATCTATCAACTACCTCGTTAATGAAATGCAAAACCAATAGCATCTCCCTCATCTTGTTATAACAAGTGAATATAAATAGAAAGGTTAATTTAATAAATAGTATTGAAAAAGTTAGTTATTCATTAGAAGGAAAACATATTGGCCTCCCCATCTCATGCCATATACAAAATATAAATTCCCAATGAATTAAAGATTAAATACAAAAACAGGAACAGCAAATACAATAACAAAAACCTTAGAAGAAAATCCAGGAGGCTGCCTGTACAATTTAAGGATGGGGGGAACATGTTAACTAAGGCAAGTAACCTAAGAAACTGTAAAAGAAATTATACTTTTTGTTTTACTATACGAGAAATTGAAAACTTTTGTGTGTCATAAATATATATACCAATATACAAATGATAGAGTTGGAAAAAATATCTCCAGGCAAATGACAGATAAAGAAGTAATATCTATATAATGCACAAAGCTTTTGCCGACTGACAAGCAAAAAAAAAAAAAAAAAAAAGCCAATTGAATAGAAAAATTTTCAAGGAAATTGAATAGCAAGTCACAGAAGGGCAAATTCAAATGTTGTTTATATAAAAAGATGAATAAACTCATTAAAGATCAAGAAAATGCCAATTAAAGTAACAGTGAGATAACAGTGACACTCATCAAATTGGCAAAATTTATTTTTAAAAGGTAACATATATTGATGGCAAATACTAGGAGAGGACCAAGCTCTCATACTTTGCTCGTTGAAATATAAATTATGTAGACTTTTTCGAAAAGCAACCACGAAGAAAAATCTATTAAAAGGAAAAATATGTTTATCTTTGACCTATAGATCCCACTCCTGGTTGTCTGTTCTAGAGAAATCAAAACACCGATATGTTTCTGCACATAAACACACACATAGTGGCAAAGGGATAGAAATGAAGTCAAGGTCCATCAATAAGAAAACAGTTGAATTAATTATGGTGTTTCTGTATCACAGGGCATTACACTCCATTAGAAAGAATGGATTAGAGCCAAACCAATTCACCCAGAAGGCTAGCTACAAGACATTGTTAAATGAGATAGGCACGATGAGAAAGTTTTTTCAGCAAATTACTATTATTTACTAGTTTAGATAATAGCAAATGACACTCATCCTGTGCCCACACTAGTTTCTTGGCATTCTGTTGGCACCCAGTCTTCATTCTTGAACTATTGTATTTTATTTATTTATTTTTTTTTGCCCGTGCCACACGGCATGCGGGATCCAAGCTCCCCGACCAGGGATTGAACCCACGCCCCCTGCACTGGAAGCGCAGCGTCTTAACCACTGAACCGCCGGGGAAGGCCCTTGAAATATTGTATTTTGAAGGGTCAATCAGCATTCACAATCTATCCGCATTCGAGCCCGATCTTAGGAGGAGACAAATTGCCGTCCATCCATGATCAACTCTTCAGACACAAATTGGTCATCATTCCTCTTCATTAGAGAAATCTTAGTGTTTCTCTAATAATTAAGATAATGGACAATAATCCAATTCTGTTTGGGTTTGCTCCTTTTATTTGGGACATTAAGGATTTGGCTTCTTTGTTCCCCTTGTGAGAGATGTTTGTAAAAGTAGGTGTTGCAGTTTATCTCACAGACAAATAAAGCATTATTATCCCAAGAGCTTCTAAAATGGAGAAGAAAAAGAAATAGATTTACTTTTTAAAAATGGTTTGCTGATAAGAGAGACAGCCCATGAGTTGAAAATGTGAGAAGTCCTGAACTGTACGGAAAGATGCTCAACCTTGCTTGCGGTGGCATTTTCTTGCACTAACTTAGGTAAGGAAGAACTATGTTTCCCAGAACTCCCTTCACTACATAGCTACAGGTTCATGTGCACCAAAAGAGACCTGGTACAGGGATTTGGAGAATGGAAGAAAAGCAGGAGTTTTATACTCAGGTCAGTGCAAGATACCACGTGCTGCTGCTACTCACACATGCCTACCTGCTGGCTTAACTTGCAGTGAACCTACAGCCAGCCTGCATCAACTCCCACTCCTGCCCAAACTCCAATTTTGGCTTTTCACTCTCCCAGACCTGGTGCGTTTTAGCTCTTTGTCAAAGGGCAACAGTTTCCCTTGCAGCTAACCTGCCACCTCCGCACCACCACCATTAAAGTCTGAGGCTTAGAAGAACTAACAGATGAACTCAGTTTCCAGTCCAACCTCTGGATTCTGGCTCATCCTCCCAGGTTCCTACTTCTCTTTGTTTCCCCTGCTAACTCCCTGCCGTGCTGACTTTAGGCTCCAACATCACACAACAGAAGCAACAGCCACATATAAATTGTTTAACCAGTTCTCACAATTGTGTAAGGTCAAATACATAAAACCATGGCTTATTATCAGTATTTCCCACTGTTTCTGACTTTTAGATTGACCTCTGATTGATGCCTTACTCAGAATAAGAGAAAGGCATATTAAAAGTTCACTGAGGTGGAATCAGTGAATATCTGTTATATAAAAATATATATATATATATTTTTTGGGGGGGTGGGTTCGCGGGCCTCTCACTGTCGTGGCCTTTCCCGTTGCGGAGCACAGGCTCCGGACGCGCAGGCTCAGCGGCCATGGCTCACGGGCCCAGCCACTCCGTGGCACGTGGGATCCTCCCAGACCAGGGCACGAACCCGTGTCCCCTGCATCGGCAGGCGGACTCTCAACCACTGCGCCACCAGGGAAGCCCTAAAAATATATATTTATGTTGGATGAAAGCTGTGGGAACACGGACCTAATCATATATTGTTAAGGAAATTAAAAAATACTGTGATACTTATGGAGAATAATTTGATTCACATCGAGTGAAACCATACATAGATTTACTCTTAGATCCTGAGGTACTACTTCTGGAATCTATCCCAAAGATACACTGGCAAAAATATAAAATGATGCATGCACAAGCCTATTAAGTGAAACACAAATTTAATAACAAAAGACTGGCAATAACCCAAATGTACATCAATAGGGAACAGATTGAAAAATTATAATAAATCCAAGCACTGAAGTTGTATAAAGCTGTCAAAGGGAATGAGGTGCCTCTCCATATATTACTGTGGGTTAACTGCAAGATATAGTAAATATAGTAGAAAGTAAAAGATGCAAAGGGGAAAAAAGTGTGGGTAGTGTGTGTCTACCATTTATCTAAGTGTTTGCAAGGATATGAAACAACTGGAACTTTTATTCTATACACTGCTGGTGGGAATATAAAATGTTACTTCTGAAAACAGTTTAAACATATACCTACCATAAGAAACAGCCATTCCATTCAAAGGTATTTAACTCAAAAAAATGAAAGCATAAATCTATACACAGACTTGTAAATAAATGTTCATAGCAGCTTCTTTTGTGTGTGTGTGTGTGGTATGCAGGCTTCTCACTGTTGTGGCCTCTCCCATTGCAGAGCACAGGCTCCGGACGCGCAGGCTCAGCGGCCATGGCTCCCCACCCGCTCCGCGGCATGTGGGATCTTCCCGGACCGGAGCATGAACCCGTGTCCCCTGCATCGGCAGGCGGACTCTCAACCACTGCGCCACCAGGGAAGCCCAATAGCAGCTTCATTTTTAATAGTCAAAGACTAAAAGCAAACTGAATGTTCATGAACAGATGAATGGATAAACAAATTGTGGTATATCCATATATAGGAATACTATTCATCAATAAGAAAGAACTGTTCATACATAAAACTTTGATGAATCTCAATATAATGATACTGAGTGAAAGAAACAAGGCAAAAAGAGTACACAGTTTCACAGTGATCTCTATTAAAATTCCAGGCAAATTGTATTTGCAGAAATGAAAAAGACGACACTAAAATTCGTTTGGAATTTCAAGGGATCCCCAAATAGCCAAAACAGTCTTGAAAAATTAAAAAAAAAAAAAAGGTTGAGGGCTTATATTTCCTGACTTCAAATTTACTACAAAGACACAGTAAGCAAACCAGTGTGGTGCTGGCATAAAGACAAATAGTTTACTGGCATAGAATTGAGAGTCCAGAAATAAACCCATGCAGCTATGCTGCATTGATTTTTAGCAAGGGTGCCAAGAGCATTTAATGGGGGAAGGACTATCTTTTTAACAAATAGTGCTAGGACAACTGGATAGCCACATGCAAAAGAATGAAGTTGAACCTCTATCTCACTCCACATACAAAAATAAACTCAAACTGGATCAAACACCTAAGTGTAAGAGATAAAACTATAACATTCTTAGAAGAAAACAGAGGGGTCCTTCGTGACCTTGAATTAAGAAATGGATTCTGGGGCTTCCCTGGTGGCGCAATGGTTGAGAATCTGCCTGCTAATGCAGGGGACACAGGTTTGAGCCCTGGTCTGGGAGGATCCCACATGCCGTGGAGCAACTGGGCCCGTGCACCACAACTACTGAGCCTGCGCGTCTGGAGCCTGTGCTCCGCGACAAGAGAGGCCGCGATAGTCAGAGGCCCGCGCACCGCGATGAAGAGTGGCCCCCGCTTGCCACAACTAGAGAAAGCCCTCACACAGAAACGAAGACCCAACACAGCCAAAAATAAATAAATAAAATTACTAAATTCCTACCCCCAACATCTTCTTTAAAAAAAAAAAAAAAAAAAAAAAAAAAAGAAATGGATTCTGGGCTTCCCTGGTGGCGCAGTGGTTGAGAGCCCGCCTGCTGATGCAGGGGACACGGGTTCATGCTCCGGTCCGGGAAGATCCCACATGCCGTGGAGCGGCTGGGCCAGTGAGCCATGGCCGCTGAGCCTGCGCGTCCGGAGCCTGTGCTCCGCGGCAGGAGAGGCCGCGGCTGGGAGAGGCCGCGGACTGAAAAAAAAAAAAAAAAAAAAAAAAAAAAAAAGGATTCTTAGATGTGACACCAAAAACACAAGCAACTAAAGAAAAAATAAACTGTCCTTGATCCAAATTAAAAACTTTTGCACATCAAAGGACACCAGCAAGGAAGTGAAAAGACAGCTTATGGAATGGGAGAAAATATTTGCAAGTCATATGTCTGATAAGGGTCTAGAAACCGAAAATACAGAGAACACTTACAACTCAACAACAGAAAGACAAACAATCCAATTAGAAAATGGGTGAAGGACTTGAACACACATTTCCCTGAAGATGAACAATTTCAAAATGTTGAAAAGATGCTCAACATAATTAGCCATTAGGGAAATGCAAATGAAGTCTGAAATGAAATACTAATTCACACCACTAGGTTGGCTATAATTTTTTTAATGGGAAATAACAAATGTTGCTGAGGATGTGGAGAGATTGGAATCCTCACACATTGCTGGTGAGAATGCAAAACGGTGCAGCCACCATGGAAAACTGTTAAACATACTGTTAAAATATGACCAACCACTCTCTTAAGTATATGCCCCAAAATATTGAAAACACGCAGTCAAACAAAACCATGATTTGTCCATGAATGTTCATAGCAGAACAATTCACAAGAGCCAAAGGGTGTAAACAACTCAAATGAATATCAAGAGATGAATGAGTAAACAAATTGAGGTATATCCATACAGTGAAATATTTTTCAGACATAAAATAGCAATCAATGTCTTACTAATAATACATGCTACAACACGGATGTACCTGAAAAACATGCTAAGTGAAAGAAGCCAGACATAAAAGGCCACACAGTACATGATTCCTTTTATGTGAAATACCCAGAATAGGTAAAACCAGAGAGACAAAAAGCAGATTAGTGGTTGCCAGGGGCTGGGTAGAGGAGAGAAAAGAAAAGTGACTGTTTAATGAGTACGAGGTTTCTTTTGGGGGCAATCAAAATGTAATGGAACTAGATAAAGGTGATGGCTACACAATACTGTAAATGTACTAAATGCCACTGCATCGTCTACTTTAAAATGGTGCATTTTATGTTATGTGAATTTTGCCTCAACAAAAGAAAACAAGACTACATAGTGAATGATTTCTTTTGTATAAAATTATAGAGATGAAAATTCATCTATAGGGACAGAGAGCAGATCAGTGGTTGTCTTGAGATAGGAGGGTATACAGGGGAGGGGGTTACCAAAGGGCACAGGAAGCTTTAGGGAGTGATGGATGTGTTCATTATCTTGATTGGGGTGATGGTTTTGTAGCTGTATACATATGTCCAAACATGTGTGCAGTTTATTGTATGTTATAATATAATTCACAATAAGTCACACCTCAATAAGCTGAAAGTAATTTAAAATGATGGAGTTCTCTATAGATTAAAAAATAACAGTCATAGTAACAATTGAACTGTGTGACATTATTTACTTCCTTATAAAAAACACATCATAAAACATAAAATGTACAAGGAAAAATGTGAATGACAGATAATGAATGACACTAAGGTATTGCTGTTAATTTTGTTAGCATGATAATGGTATATGATTATGTATTTTAAAGCCTTTATCTTTTGGCGTTACATAATGAGGAGGTTATTCTCTTTACCTTTACATACATTTGAAATTTTCTATAATAAAACATTTAAAAATAAGGTTAGCATGCATACGTATTCTCCTCACATAATACAAGGTGTAAAGGGAATTTCTTCTACTTTTATTCCCTTTCCAAGCCATAAACAACATCATGGGGATAGATTTTACTCAGTAGAATGACTCAAGCCTGTTCTACCATGCTGTCTTAGTTAGTGATAGTTTTACTAGGTCCATACATTAACTGATAAAGGAGGAACTGACACAAAGCCAATGATCAAGGTCTTGGCCTCCTGAGGCAAGACTGTCTAAGAGTCTCCCAACATAATTTCGAGGTGAAGGGGATCATTACCCTTCACTGAGGTTTTTCAGAAACTGAATTTCTATGTTTTTCAATACCAATCATCTCTCACTCAGCCATCATGGCAAAACTCCAAAGCCTCAGTCTGAGGTTACCCTGGGAAATGTCTTTAAAACACTATTCCTACTTTTATTTCTGGATGATCAGAAATAACTGTATCCTTCTGGGGATAATATAAACTATTTGTCCCATGTTCTGCACAGAATATTGGCATTTCTGATGAATAGGAGAAAGTTAAATCCATTTTGGGAGAGAAAGGGGAATTGGAGAAATCAATGTCTCTAAATGTTCTGGTTTGTATTTTCAAAAGTTTAAGGATTTTTTAAAACTGTTCATTCCTCTAAGGTTTTACTTATAAATATATGTGTGCCTCCCTTCCACTGAAAAATTCTTTCAATATTTCTTAGGTTGTTCTTAATCTATTCTATGCAATTGTAATAAATCAGTACCTTTACTGAGAACACCACAAACCCAACAATTACTTTGAAAGTTTCCTGCTCAAATACACCCAGACATAAAACTGGAATATACCACAAAACTTAGGACTATCAGATTTATATGATTTTAAACAGAGCTCTCTCTTATAAGTAGCAGATAGAAACTGAGTTCCAAAGTATAATGTCACCAAATCATTATCCTAGAATCAGTTAAACAAAAGATTTTGGTTTAGAAATCTACTCTACATGGAAGATAAAAACACATTACTTCAAATCACTATGCACTACGGCATCTTTACTCATTCTGTTTAATCAAAGCACATAGCTCACTAAACCAGGACAGTGAACCATATGTACATTATCCAGTCATATTAATCCTATTGGTCCTTGTCTGTCTGACAATGACCAACTTAATGTTAATAATGACTCCTCCCTGAAGAAAGATCTGAAATTCTTCTACCTACCTCTCATCCTCCTAGCTCTGCACAGAGACATTCCTAATAGTTGATATAGAGACCCTCTTCTTGGTGATGACACCTGTGAAGTTGTTCAAACACAGAGGTACAAAGACATGAATTCAATTCTTCTTCCAATTTATCCTTCAAGTCACTTTTCTCTAGTAGACTTCTGTCATTTGAATTTTGAATAAAAGATCTACTTTATCACACCTTCCAACTCTGTAACAATCACTACTTCTTGAATGCCTTCTTGAGCCCTGGCACTCACTAGACATGTGTATACTCTAGGCCAAGCCTCACAATAATCATGCAAAGATGATCTTGCTTTTTAAAATGAGAACACAAATAGCCAGAGAGATTAAGCTCAAGCTCACTCAGCAATAAGTGATAGAGCTAAAATTCTAACCTCAGTCCACCTCTCTGTGTCCTGTGTTCTATCTATTACTTCCTTTCCACTCTCTACATCTCTGGACAGAACTGTGTTATCACTTTCCAAGACTTTCACTCTCCTCAATAACTTCAGCACCTAGTTCCCAAAGTGTACAGGCCTGACCCATCCAGCTACTGTGCCAGAAATAAGATGTCAGTTAACTCTGGAGGTTTACTATTGAGAAGTCAATTTGGCTCTCATTCTTTTTTTTTTTTTTTTTCTTTTCCATATTCTTTTCCATTGTGGTTTTCTAACAGGATATTGAATATAGTTCCCTGTGCTATACAGTAGGACCTTGCTGTTTATCCATTCTATACATAATAGTTTGCATCTGCTAATCCCAAACTCCTAATCCATCCCTCCCCCACCCCCCTTGGCAACCACACATCTATTCTCTATGTCCATGAGTCTGTTTCTGTTTTGTAAATAAGTTCATTTGTGTCATATTTTAGATTCGACATATAAATGATAAATGATATCGTATGGTATTTGTCTTTCTCTGTCTGACTTGCTTCACTTAGTATGATAATCTCTAGGTCCATCCATGTTGCTGCAAATTCCATTATTTCATTCTTTTTTATGGCTGAGTAATATTCCACTGTACATATGCACCACATCTTCTTTATCCATTCATCTGTTGGTGGACATTTAGGTTCTTTCCACATCTTGGCTATTGTAAATAGTCCTGCTGTGGACATAGAGGTGCATGTATCTTTTCAAGTTATGGTTTTGTCCAGATATATACCCAGGAGTGAGATTGCTGGATCATATGGCAACTCTATTTTTAGTTTTTTAAGGAACCTCCATACTGTTTTCCATAGTGACTGCACCAACTTACATTCCCACCAACAGTGTAGAAGGGTTCCCTTTTCTCCACACCCTCTCCAGCATTTGTTATTTGTAGACTTTTTAATGATGGCCATTCTGATCAGTGTGAGGAGATATCTCCTTGTAGTTTTGATCTGCATTTCTCTAATAATTAGTAATGATGGGCATCTTTTCACGGGCCTATTGGCCATCTGTTTGTCTTATTTGGAGAAATGTCTGCTTAGGTCTTCTGCCTATTTTTTGATTGGGTTGTTTGGGGTTTTTTGTTGTTGTTGTTATTAAGTTGTAAGAGTTGTTTGTATATTTTGGAAATTAAGCCATTGTCAGTTACATCATTTGCAAATATTTTCTCTCAGTCCATAGGTTACCTTTTTGTTTTGTTTATGGTTTCCTTTGCTGTGCAAAAGCTTATAAGTTTGATTAGGTCCAATTTGTTTATTTTTGTTTTTATTTCTACTGCCTTGGAAGCCTGACCAAAGAAAACATTGGCATGATATATGCCAGAGAATGTTTTCCTGAGTTTTATGAAGTCATGTCTTATACTTAAATCTTTACATTTGGCTCTCATTCTTAGGCCACATTTCATGCTAACTAATTTTGCCACTAATAAGGGTAATGTTTTGTTTTCCACCTACCTTATTCCTTTATCTTATTTCTCAGTTGGTTCAGAACCCAAATGGGGAAGATTGGGCCCACTCTATGATCTGACATCACTATTTTAGAATATGTGCTCCTAAGTTTGGGTGGATTTTGCCTTTGCTTATTAAAAAAGAGGGTTCCCTATGCAAATCCATACTGTAACCAAACACAGTAGTTGTTTAACCTGCGCGCATGCACACACGGAGAAATTAGGTTAAGAACATACGTGTTAATTTGCCTCTGAGGAACAACTTTAATTGTAAGTGAACATTTTTTATTCCTTAACTAGGCCCAGTAGGACTTCTCTTTGGCAGTACCTACTTCTTTATTTTTAGCTGTTGGTTAGAAATGTTCTCTGTAATTGAAAGCAATAAAAAGATTTTCATTTAAAAGGAAGGGGAGTCTATAAATCAGGTTGATATTCTCCCACATAACAATGAGTCTTTAAGATTTTATTTAAGCTTCTTCCCCCGTTTAAATAATATTGAGACCCTTTCAACTTGCAAGTGGAAAGTAACACAGCTTGCTGTGCTACCAAACCCAAGAAGCCTCACAATTTAAATAGAGCCAGAGGTACAGAGAGCCAAAGCCAGCTCAGCTCCTGGAGGATTCCCTTGAATACAAGTCCCTTGCCAGCAACCAACATATTTTCTTAGCAAGAGGAAAAATATTTCACAGCATGTTACATTACTTGCTGTTTTTCAGCTCTTAAGTAATAAAAATCAATAATCAGTGAAGTCAGAATAATGACTTTAAACTCACACGGGGACAACCAGTTTAAGAATTGTGGACCAGATTACCAATTCTGGCAAAAAAGGAGAGCAGGTTTATGATCAGATGGTCCATAGCATAAATAGCTGAAAATGGCAATAATCAAGGATTCATTTCAGTGCTTTATGACTGACATTTACATGTTAATGATCAAATGGAGAATAAGAATTATTGTTGGGAACAGAGACACTGTACCCCAGGAAAAATAGAACATTACCTAACTTCTGGGGTTTCACAGACCACAAATGGATCATCAGGGACCTTTACTTCACATTTAACAGTTCATTTCAAGGTGCATCCTGTGTGTCACAGCCCCAAACTCAAATACCTGCAGGGTCAAATAGGTAATGGAAGTAAGCAACATGGACCCCGTTTACTAGTTCACACAACTTCTCTAAATTCTCAGCAGGACTAGCTACACAATTTGTGGAGACCAATGCCTAATGACAATGCAAGGCCCCTTGTTCTCAAAGCAGCAAAACAGTGACATTAAAGGTATTAAAGTATGAAGCTTTTTCATTTCTCCCCAGTCTCACGCTGTCTCTGTCTCTGTGTCTGTCTCTCTTTCCCCACAACTCCCTCTACGTGTCCTGTCAAGATGATTTTATTTGCTATTTAATGCTGCTTTTCCTCAGGCACAGGGAGACTCATGAGGCGAGTGCAGACCCTATGGTGTAAGACCAAAAATTAAGATTCAACATTACATGCTGTCTTGACATCTGAAGCCAAGAGGCCCTCAAATGGCATAATGGCAAGTTCCCCTCCCCACTCTGCTCCTGCAGATAAGGTCTCCTCGCCAAACACCCCTCCTTATCATGGGGCCCCAACACAGGGCCTGCTTGCTCCTGGGCAGCAGGTTTCAGTCCCCTGCCAGCCAACAGAATTATTCAAACAAGCCAATTCCATCCTCCCGTGGAAATCAGGGGTCACCTCTACCTCTTGTTACTACAAAGCCTGCTCTCACAGCTTCTGCTGATTTACTCTCTTCCCAAGTGCACCTCCTCTGTGGCCTTGTGTGGCACTTGACTTCTTCCTCCCTGGAGCTGTGAGTACAGGTGACTAATAACTGCTGTCAGTCTCATTTGTCTTGTGTCAAGTGTCATGCGTTCAGCCATCCCCATAATCCCAGGGCGTGACTCTTACCCTTGCCAACAGAGTGAAGAAGAGACAATCGAAATAGACTCTCACAGACCCTGCCCTGTGACGTCATGAGCAGGCATATGTGTACATGCTGGTATGTGATCCACCAGCTGCCAGGATCCCCCTCCCACACGCTGCTGGACCAGCACACCACGCCCCAACCATGGGTGTGGAAGGTATCTTCTCTTACCGGGAGCTTACCACCCCAAGTCATGGCAGATGGGCAACCCCCAGGGGCATTGCAATCTCTTGTCCAGGACATGACAGACTAAGGATAGATGAGAGGGTCACTCCTGCCAAGTCACCCACCAATAACAGCCTGGCACTGCTAGCCCAGGGTGGAGACAGCCACCACCATGCCCGGCTCCAAGATAGGAGGAGGACATGCCTGTCCAGCACTGACTGTCCACACATCAATGCCCAGACCCTCGCTAGGGGGGACACAGTGGCAGTAGTCATGAGGTGGCAATGAGGAGCAGGGTCCAGGCAAGGTCTGGGGCACCAGGAAGTGGGGAAGTAGGTGGCTGAGCATCCTTCCCAGGAATACAGGCAGTGAGGTGCTAGAGATGGAACTGCACATGAGTTGAGGCTGCAGACCTGGGGCACGCTCCATTGTCCCATCAGACTTCATGAACAGAGCACAAATTCAAAGATAAAATTATTAAGAATTTTAAGACAGTAACCCATAGGGCATTAAACCCTAAGCATGGAGCCCTGCCTGTGAAGTTGGTCCTGGTTCTCAAACATTCAGCACACTAAGTAGCAATGTTTCTGGTTGTACATGTTTATGTCTGTTCGTGACACATGATTTCTACTGCACCCAGAAAATCCTTTGTGATAAACTTGCTATCTCATAAAAACTTCAATGCCTCCAAAGTATCTTCATTCTTACTGAATTTACAACATCTGAATTTATTTTCATTGAAATGTAAAACCTGTTGAAATGTCAGTAATTTTATTTTCAGTTTGGCCCATGGTTCTCAATGTGGTTATTTCATAAAGGATTCTTAAATTACATCACTTTGCATAGATACAATTGATTTGTACCTTAAACACCTAGGAATGTGTTTCCTGTCTACAAAGAAATTTGCTTTCTTCTTTCTTGCATGAAACATAATACCCTCTCAAGGTATCTTCCATTATTCCAGTTTGAATAAATACAGAAAATACTTCAACTTCCTCTTAATTCTATGCCATGAAAACAGCACTGTAGGTACGACTGTGAGGGCCCACTGACAGCCTCAGTGTTGAGGGGCCAGTAGAGTATGGTTTGGGGAACACGTGCACCATCTAAATGGAGCCTCCATCACTCAGCAGCCAAATCATTGCCACGTGGAAATATGGAGCCAGGATTGGCAGAGCTGCCACATTTTCAAAGAAAGCCAGTAATTCAGATTTTTACAGGAAAGTAAAACTTATTTGTAAATGATGACGACTGAAGAAAAAAAAAATTTTTTAATGCTGATTTGACCACCACTAAAAGGACCTAATAAGACACATGTAGGTAGCATTCAGCCACATTTGACGGTCTCTGACATGGAAGAAGATACCACTCTCATAAAAATCCTATTTATTGCTCTGTCATGACACTTACCTTATCATACAATCATTATCTATCTGTTTATTTGCCTCTTTCTTTCACTAGACCCTGAGCTCCCTGTTGAAGGGAGTATGTCTGCACCTGGCACTATGGTCTGGCACACACCACGTGCTACAGAATCATCTATTAAATGATTTATTTTACTTTTTAAATTTTATTTATTTATTTTTGGCTCTGTTGGGTCTTTGTTGCTCCAAGCGGGCTTTCTCTAGTTGCGGCGAGCGGGGGCTGCTCTTCGTCGTGGTGCGCGGGCTTCTCATTGTGGTGGCTTCTCTTGTTGCAGAGCACGGGCTCTAAGCGCATGGGCTTCAGCAGTTGTGGCACACATAGGCTTAGTTGCTCCGCCACATGTGGGATCTTCCCGGACCAGGGCTCGAACCAGTGTCCCCTGTATTGGCAGGCGGATTCTTAACGACTGTGCCACCAGGGAAGCCCCTATTAAATGATTTAAATTCAATGAATACTTATTAAAAACTTACAACTTCCCAGGCACTGAGATGAACAGAACAAATAATACACATATCCTGTGAATTTTTTTTTTTTTTTACCCTTCCCCCTCCCCATATCCTCAAGTCTGTTCTCCAGTAGGTCTGTGTCTTTATTCCTGTTTTACCCCTTCTTCATAACATTTTTTTTTCTTTCTTAAATTCCATATATATGTGGTAGCATACGGTATTTGTCCTTCTCTTTCTGACTTACTTCACTCTGTATGACAGACTCTAGGTCTATCCACCTCATTACAAATAGCTCAATTTCGTTTCTTTTTATGGCTGAGTAATATTCCATTGTATATATGTGCCACATCTTCTTTATCCATTCATCCGACGATGGGCACTTAGGTTGTTTCCATCTCCGGGCTATTGTAAATAGAGCTGCAATGAACATTTTGGTACATGACTCTTTCTGAATTCTGGTTTCCTCAGGGTATATACCTAGTAGTGGGATTGCTGGGTCATATGGTAGTTCTATTTGTAGTTTTTTAAGGAACCTCCATACTGTTCTCCATAGTGGCTGAACCAATTCACATTCCCACCAGCAGTGCAAGAGTGTTCCCTTTTCTCCACACCCTCTCCAGCATTTATTGTTTCTAGATTTTTTGGTGATGGCCATTCTGACTGGTGTGAGATGATATCTCATTGTAGTTTTGATTTGCATTTCTCTAATGATTAATGATGTTGAGCATTCTTTCATGTCTTTGTTGGCAGTCTGTATATCTTCTTTGGAGAAATGTCTATTTAGGTCTTCTGCCCATTTTTGCCCTATGAATTAATCTTTCATTTTAAAAACTTTCTTCTTTTCTTCTCAGTGAGACTTTAAAAATCTCTAAGTTCTTTTTAAAATCACATCTATCAGTAGCAGAGGGTCAGGTGTTGGGATTTTATTCTGCAGAACTTGGCCCTAGACCGAGAAATACATTAAATATCACCCTTGAATTTTGGTGGAAATCTCCCAACATTCCTCAAGTTTCTTATTCATGTAATACATACATGGGGCATAATGTCTTTCAACAGACATTAATTGAGGGCTTAATATATACCAGGTACTGTGTGAGCTTTTGGGGACCAGAAGACCAAATAAACATGGTCTTTCCCCTCAGTTAATCTCAGACTATAGAAATACAATCTTACCCTGACTTTGTCTAACTTGCTTTTTTGGTCCACAAATTCTTCCTTGCAGGAGAATCATTCTCCTGCAATATCCATTGCAATATCCAATATCCATTCCCCTCAGTCTCTTTTCCAAGGTGCAGTCCCGCTGACTCCCAGGATGCCATAATATGACAATCTGGGGCCAACAATGTCCATGAGTTTACACTGGCCTGGCCTATCTCAGGATGTGATGCCACTCTCATGGCTGTACCTATGAAGGCATCCTTCACACAACCACATCTTATTATGCCTACTGCACAACCAAGCCAGAATATCTTAACCTAAGATATTTGCAGATGTTCCTGGATGACAAACCACACTGGTGCTTTCCAAATCTGCCTCCTCCTGCAAACTAATGCCCATTCTGCATTAACAACAATAATATCAGATATCATTGATTGACTCTTTGCTCAATACTAGATCTATTCTGAACACACTGCGTACAGTATATAAAGTAGTCCTTACACATATACACACAGTCTCTAAGGTAGTCTTTACAGTTACCTGGAAAGAAGTTAGTTCAGGGAATCCAGGTTATGACGCCAACACTTGTTTGGAACTCATACTGTTTATATCTGTATAGGATACAAAATCATAATTCTCAACTACCTTGTAGGCCTCCTGACTCTGAGGACCTCAGATATGGATTTCTTACATACCGGACACAGGTCATGGGAACTAGCTCAGATTCTCTCTGCCTAACCTTCCCAAATCCATTAGTATTCACCCATGACCACATCAGCACACTGGCCTGGGGCATTTGGCTAAGTGTTCTCCCCAGAATTCAGATAGGAAGAGGGGAACAGGTAGTAGGACACCAGTGTCCTCTTTTCTCCCAATCCTTTACTTTTGGCTTCCCTCCTCAATCTGTCTTTCCCACCTTTTTCTAAGTGATAGAGCCACTGGGTCCCTGTGAGCAACCCCACAAGAATTTTCACCCTAGCTTTTGCCTTCTGATTCTTGCCTCCATTAACTAAGCTCCTCTTTCCCATGGTAGAAGAACTTTCTACCATTTCCTATCTAGTAAGACATTCCCTTAAACCTTTCATTTGCTCCTCTCTGTACTGTGTCTTGGCTCTTGGTATGATTACGAAGTAGAGTGGAATGTAAATAACCATTTTCTCTTTCAACAGACCCTAGCTTTCAATGAAGACTCAAGGAAACCTGTTCTGAAACTCAAAAGTGATCACTGATCTCTTTGGTCTAAGTGTACCCTGAGCAAATTAATGTTTTAGGTAGATGAGTTGCCCTTTGGACATAATTTAAGGAGAATAAAATACATTGGCATAGTATATTGTAAAAACGATATCCCAGGGACAGTAACACTCGTAATCAAAAGAAGTTGAAGTGACATTCATTACTTTCTGTCTCTAAGAAAAGCTTCAAAAGGAAGCAATCTTCAGACTGAATAAAATCTGTCAAACCCCACCCCCCATCTGCATCTGCCTTCCTGGATGCCAAGAGGGTGGGGGAGGTGAATATAGGGATCCCCTACCACTCTGCCTTCCTCTTCACTCTCATCCCTAATTCACTTCTTTCTCTAGGTTGTACTTTTATCCAGGTGGTCTGAGTGCCATAATTCCTCCATCAGATCAAGAGTTAACATTTTTTAGCTAAGAGTGATTGACAAAGCCTCTTGTTGTTTCTTTATGACTTACGTTAAGCTTATTAAATAACATTTAATCATTTCTGGGCATTGTTGATGAATCAAACTCTTGGATAATGGGTGTCTGGAAATGTATCTACACTTTCTAACATTAACTTGTGTTTAAAAATAGCCATTATAAGTGTTTTTGCTCTAAACTGCGTTTGTATGGAACTTTACAGTAAGGTATGTAACATGGAAAACAGCTCTATCTTTGAGAGGTGACATTAAACAACTTACCCAAGGTGACTCAACTACTAAGTAGATTCAACCTGTCTTACTTCACTTATAATCTATGTTCCTAACCACTAGGATAGACTAGCTCCCTATAAATAGGACAGTGGTTCATGCCTACAGTGCCATGCTTTGAGGCAGCAGGATAGTTTGCTTCTGACCCAGAATTCTGACACAGCAATACAACCTATGACTGCCCTCACAATGCCCTGTACCTAGGCTTCCTTGGTTGTTACTCTCCTTCAACACATCCTCTCCCATAATGACATTTGGAAATGATGACCTGGCAGAATTCTGCATAGTCCAACATCCAGACCATGTACCAGCAGATAAGGCATGACCTGTTCCAAGGATGTGACAAGCAGGTAGAGCCTCCAGGTCAGAGCCTCATCTGGTATCAGCTTAGATCAGAAATCTCAGCAACAGGATCCCTGGGACCTTTCTATGCCAACATTCATGGTACTCAATGATGTGCCTTTGAGGTGTGCATTTTGTGTGTCGATTTAATCCCGCCTTCATTTTATTTTCCCATTATAGCCATTTAATCTGCTGCTATTGCTGTTATTACATTCTAAAAACTGCCTAAGTCCCTTCTTAAAACGAGGCAATAGGTAAATATTAACCAGACCAGCCTAGAATGCTCATAGAAAACTCTAGTAACTGTAAACCAAATGTTAGCGCTAAGAATCAGAAACCCAGTTGTGTAATGTCCCTACCTTGGTGACTGAGTACCATGGACCCACCCTATAAAGACAAGACCCTTCCTCAGCCTGGAGTAGGGCAAGGTCCATGGGGACAAGGATGACAGAGACTGAGCAGGGCTCCTGCAGATGACAGGCAGAGCCTTCCAGAAGACTTAGATTGACTGCCCCATGGTTGAATCTGTCCTGCTTTCTATCGACATAGTCTACACAGACAGCCTACCTCCTGAGAGCAGAGATTTCAAAACTCCCTCCTGTTTTCAGTATCTACAAACGGGCTCATTTCCAGTCCCTGGGAAACAGCATGGAGCACTGGAAAGGCATGAGATTTGAAACCAAACCCAGCTATCCATCCTCACTGGCCAAATGATCTTGGAAAGTTACCTAACTTCTTTAAGCTTGTGTTATTTCATGTGTAAACTGAATCAGTATATCCTTGCAGGATGGTCATAAAGAGCAAATGGAAGGAACCTGGTTCTGTGCAGCGGTTGGTTAACAGTATATGGACTATGTTCGAATATGTCCAGTCTTCCGTTGCCCCTTCTTCACAACCTGGCCCCAACTCTGCCTTGTAAGCCATGGACTGAACTACTTATTATTAACTGTTAAGTCCATGGGTTCCATGTCTACCCAATTTCCATGTATAAAAAGACTAAAATTGGAAAATATATATCTTTATGACCACTTTGTGCCAGATTGACTGACTAGCTTAAATTTTTGATGCATTAACAGGGGATGAGGGCATTTCTGTGGTTTGGTGTTCCTTGAATGTGAGCCAGACCTTGAGCCAGAACCTCTAACTTCTGTTGAAGGACCTATCTACCTGCTGATACTTTCAATACACTCCCTTGTTTTATACTCACACCAACTCTGGGATGCTAATTTTATAAACTGAGGCATAAGGAAGTTAAGTATCTTGCATCAAGAAAGTGTTAGACCAGGAAGTCAAACCTAGATCTCACTGGACTGTTTACTTTCCCAAATGATGCAGTTCAATTGGCAATATGCCGCATGAAACTTCCTAGTTTTAGACAGTATATCAGGCCTCAGATGCATTCCGTTGTACTAAGCCATGCTAAAGGAGGAGCTGTTCCACAAATAAAATCAGAATCATCCTTCATTTAAGGAACTCACTAAGTATGTCCCTTTTAGAATAAATGTTGAGAAAATCTACTGGCACCATCAAACATAAAGATGTGAAGACAGTCAGAGCTGCTGTGCTCTATTTCTTGAGAGACTCAGAAATGTAAATCTCACAGCAAAGGTGGTCTATGTAGAATTTGTTATTCTTTTTGTTGTGCATGCCAAAGTTAATTTCATATCACGAAAATATCCTAGATCAGTGTTACTAACAAGAATGGTTCTCAAAACTTAATTTGGTAGAAATAAACATGTTAAGAAATTGTTGTATATCTTATTAAGGAGGGGAATATATTAGGGTTACTGTGTTAAAATACAGCCGGCCCACCATCTCCGCAGATGTGGTACCACAGAGTCGGAGGGCCAACTGTACTACCATCATTTTATATAAGGGACTTGAACATCACAGATTTTGGAATCCTCGGCTGGGAATCCTGGAACCAATCCTCCATGGATACCAAGAAAGACTATACACTTTCCTGTGGTCATTGGAATGTAAAAGGAATGCTGACTTTACCATCAAAGTAAGGAAAAGATTCACTCACCTCTTGTGCGATGTGCTTGGTCAGTGAGTTTGGTGAGGGCAAGAAGAGCAAGTAGGCAGGCTGTCACCAGAATCTAGAGATCAGGCAACTGTCTGAGTCTGTGATTAAAGTTGGGAGTGGTGGGCCAGGATGGCAAAGGGATGGTAAGGCTAAGACCCATCCTGGGAGGTCACAGAGATGCCAGCGCCAAGCAAGATGGTTCAGAAGCCAGTAGCCAAGGTTCCTGAAGACAGAGCATGGGAGACAATCACCACATGAGCCAGCAAATCTTCAGGCCAATATTTCTCAACCAGAGCACTGCTTATCCAAGGCATCTGAAGGTGCTCCCTCAAATATGACATTCTGAAAACCAGATTGTTCTAAGTATACTCTGCACACACTATGAATGATAGCACCTCCAACTACCACTTATATCACTCTTCAATGTCACTTGTTCACCAAGTTCTACTAGATTTACCTACCAAGTATCTCTAGAATCCCTTTTCTTCCATTCTTTTCTTTTGCCATGGTCCTTATGACAACTTGCCCTGATTACAGTTTTCTTAGGATGAGACTTCCTACTTCTGTTCCTATCTACCCTCTCCCTGTACCTCCAACACTAACCGTATTGTTTCTCTGCTTAGAGACTTGGAGCACACAATCTACAATCCCTTGCCCTGTTGATGTTGCTACTGCTGCTGATGCTATGAGATGCTATGTGCCTGGCACTGTCCCAGGCACCAGGGATACAAAGAAGAATAGGGCAGATGCTCTTCCCCCAAAGAGCTCATCATATTTAGGAGAAAAATCTCCAGCTTCATCTTATGCCATTCATTCCTATTCATGTCATATTCCTACCACAGAACATCAATCAATCCAGGCTCTTTAATATCTTCTTGCCTCTGACTGTCACTCCTCTGTCCAGAAAACTCCTATTCATTCTTCAATACCCAATACCCAATACATTTATTACCTTGTGCCTAAATTTTTTCTCAATTCCCAAAACATAATTTGTCCTATGTGTGTTCCCAGAGCACTTTGCATTTCTCCTTGTATAGCACTGACCCCATTAATTGTAAATATCTGCTTAAAAGTCTTTTTTTTCCACTAAACTTAATCAGTTTTTCAAGCACAAGAGCCATATTCTGTTCACATTTGCATTGCTCAGGAGCTGAGAGAGTGCTGAAATGTATTGATATTAGGCATCAAAACATGGTTTTAAAAATTAGTTTCTTAATTAAATACATGAATGTAGACAAGGTTTGAGAAATCAGACTGAAATTTGACACAAAATAACCACACAAGCATCATATTTCATTTATTGTACTGAAGATTGAAGATGGAATACCAGTGGAAACACCCAGAATGTTTGGCAGGTAAATGGGGGATTCTTCGTCTTAAGAATGCAACAATCATATTTTTAAATGACTTGAGAGGAATTTATCCACTGCATAAATAAATTATTTCCTCAGAGATATTCAAGTCACATTTCTAATTCTTATCAACAAGATCATCTACTCCTGTCTCCAGAATCTCTTCATTGGCTTAGTGGTATTTATTTTATTTAATTTATTTTATTAGATAATTTTTCTCTATCTAGTTAAAGGCACGTTTCAGGGAGGTAGGAAATGGTGCAAGCTCTCCTTCAGCTCCCGCACCATCCTACAAGCATCCCCCAGCAACAAGAACTTGGATACCAGAGACTGAGAGAAAGTCAATAACTGACAGCAAGGAAAGAATTCGAGGCATTGATCATCTCAGACTTGGGAGTGGAGATAAAGCCACAGAATTCAATACCACATTAACTCTGCTTGTGCTGGAAGGGAGAAATATTTTTAAATGGGCTCAGATTAAAAATATGGGAGCGATTTTAAGGCAATTGAATTTAACCCATTGTTTCTTGGCACTATTGACACTTTGGACCAGATAATTTTCTGTTGAGGGTGGTGGGTTGGGGGGGGCTGGGGGGGGCGGGGGGTATTGACCTGGGCACTGGAGGATGCTTAGCAGAATCTCTTGCCTCTACTCACTAGATGCCAGTAGCAACCCCCAGCTGTGGACAAGCAAAAATGTCTCCAGACATTGGCAATGGACCCCTTGTTGAGAACCACTGCTCTAACCCATCACAACAAATAAAAATGCTTCTAGCTCCATTATAGAAAGCTACCTTTTCAAATGCTTTAACAATGACAAAATGTAGAATAGTATCAAATTAATATTTAGGCAAATGATGTTGCTCCAAAGAGATTATCCTAAAGAGATCATCTGTAAGCCCCACCAAAGGAATGTGAAACAGATTTTGAAATTACCTCAGCCAGAGGCCTACTTTGGATGAGAAGCGGAGGAAGTTTGCCATGCGGTAAGCTTCTCCTTTCTTGATATTTCTGGAGGGCATGTGCTTGCTTGCTCTACAGCCAAATCAGAAGCATTCAACACAATGATTTCTGTTTTAAACAAAAAGCGATAGTCTAAGGAATGTTTTTCCTGACAAAGCAGGCTGTAAAAACCCTGCTGTTCAAATGAGAGAACTGATCTACCATGTCAGTGACTCAGCCCTCCTTCAATCCAGTTCACCTGAAATCAGCAAAACCAGACAAAAGGCCAAATTAATGTTAATTCAATAGAAAAAGCATCTTTTTACAAGATAATCTTTTTATAACCTCCCCAAGCCTTCATTTCCTCACCTCTGAAATCAAGTAATAAGATCTGTCTAACAGATTTATGAAAATTGAGACATTACATACAAAGGCAGTAGCTGGCACATGATACGTATTCAAAAGTGTTTAAATACCAATTCGAATATATTTTCTCAGTCAGTATCTCTGATATCATATGAGAACTAAGACTAGAATTTGGTTTCACCTCCTGTTGCCTCTACTGAACAACCAAAGACTTAAGAAAAACTAAAAGAATTAGGACACTAATCATTTACTAATGTATTTAGTTACTTCTGTGTTTCAAGAAAACACAAAAGACATCAGACAAAAGTTTCATATAAAGTAACTAATTCTAACTTCTTAAAATTTAACAAGCATTGCTCTCTGAGTGGTTGGCCTTTTTTTCCTACTGATATTTCATTCCAAAAATTATGTGGCATACAGGATGCGTGTTGTTGTAAAGAATGGCAATTTTAAATATTCAAAATCACAGCATTCCCTTTCACCAAATATTAACACTTATCAAATGTATGAAATATAAATCAAAACCAAACCTAGTAAGGAATATCTATATGTGTATAACTGAATCACTTTGCTGTACAGTAGAAATTAACACAACGTTGTAAATCAACTATACTTCAATTTAAAAATAAATTGGAAAAACCAAGCCTAGGAGAACTAACTCAATGCATCAAATAAAAGAGAGCATCAAATAAAAGTAATCATTATAAATGGCTACTTTTTCAGGCTGCACCAGGCACCAAGCCAAGCCCTCTACATAAATCTTTGATGTTCTATGATGTGTCATATTGTGATCTTATCCCCCGTGGCAATTTTTATTATTCCCATGTTACAGATGAGAAAACCGAAACTGAAAGTATCTGAGTGACTTGCCCAAGGTCATGCCCCTTAATGGAGCCAGGATTGAAACCCAGGCACTCTAGCTGGGCTTCTATCCATCAGGAATTACGTCTCAGTACAAATGGGTAATGGATATGAAGAGAGTGTGGGTTTCTCTTGCCGCCAAGTTACCGTGGAAGCAATGACTTAAACCAGTCCTATTAAAACATATGACCACCTGAAGATCATGCTGATTTCAGTGCCTCACAAATTAGTCTCAGGCTGTTCCCAGGTAATGAAAATACAAATCATGAAAACTGGCTTCCCCATTCATAAGCCCATCTTTCCCATAGATAAGTCACCTAGCAGAAAAATCAAGACAGAGCCCTCATAAAACAGCTATACCCCAATAAAAATTAATTTAAAAAAAAGAATATCAATGAAAAATAAGAGTCCTCTTTCTAAAAGATTCTTCTCCATCAGAGACTTCTAAGTAAGTCTATCTCTTGAGTAGATTTTGGAAAGTCCATGGACACTTTATCAATATATGCAGATATTTTGCATGCATCAGAGCCCAGGATTTTTGGAACAAAAAATTTAAGAAGCGCTGTGCTAAACCAAAAGAAGTACATGGATCAGAAGCCTATTAAGAAACTTTTAGTGCTGAGATCCAATAGGATCTGATTTTAAGATGGCATAATATCTATAGCCAACTCTTAAAGTAGTAGCAACAACCAATAAATATCAATATGTCAATATGTCATATTCATGAGTGGTCAAACCCAAGGGACTCATGTGCCTCAAATCTGAAGATTCAATACAGACTTCTGGACTTCCCTGGTGGCACAGCGGTTAAGAATCTGCCTGCTAACGCAGGGGACGTGGGTGGAAGATCCCACATGCTGCAGCGCAACTAAGTCCGTGTGCCACAACTACTGAGCCCGAAGCCCGTGCGCCTAGAGCCCGTGCTCCACAGCAAGACAACCCACAGTAATGAGAAGCCTGCACACCACAGCGAAACTAGAGAAAACCCACGCACAGCAACAAAGACCCAACGCAGCCAAAAATAAATAAATAAATTTATTTTTAAAAAAATGAAATCCAGACTTTCGTCAAAGCGCCTACTAGACAACTAGCAGGCGGCATGATGGGCACAAAAAGTTCAAACACAAATTAAAATTTCTGCCTTCATAGCTTATTATGGAAGATTTTTTGAAAATAAGTATCAATGGTAAAATAACACTGAATGGTTAATGTTGCTATAAAGGTACCTGAAACATGATAAGGGATCAGAACAGGGTAGAATGATTAATTCTTTGTGTCAGGAAAACATGAAGTGTTACAGAAAAGACATGGTGTTTGAGCAGGGGCTTGCAGGTGAAGAGGAGCTTGTCATACAACAGAGTTAGTTGACAGCACAGTGGTCATGTCTGAGAGGGGACAAACTGTCCTACATTCCTAGAAATGTACAGAAAGGAGAGGCCAGAGACAGGGTTTGGTATGTGGGCTGAGGTAAAGATGCAATAACCCAATTCAAATATTTTTGGAAATACTCTACCGATGATAATGAGAAGTTTTGGAGAATATATACCTGGAAATGAAGATGATCTATCTGTGTGAGAATGAGTACTCTGAATGCAGAGGATGTGCTTAATTGGAGACAGGAGAATCTGGGGACAGAACGATCAATTAGGATGCCCTGTTACCATAATTCAGGAGAGAGAGGAGCCTCAGGGCACATCAGATAAACAATTGGCGGTGCTGGGAGTTGCAGGAAGAAAGAGATCAGGGAGAAAAGGGGGTACCCCACAAGGGTAACTGGATGCTAACTGACCCAATGAGAAGTGCCAGAAATAGCTCCCTACTTCAGAAGTATACATGGCCCTTATTGTACATCTTGCTTAAAATGGGTACACATCTATATTAATTCCAAGAAAAGACTTAGGTGTAACATATCGGAGAAAAGCTCTAAGACTCGGGAACATGGATGATCCACCAGGCACCATGCTGGACACTGCACACATTGTCTCAAAGACTGTATGTCAGGAGCTCACCCATATCCTGACCCACTGGCGAGGCCAGACATCTACCTCTTCATGGATCAGCCTTAGCAATCCACCCAGAATGGCTCATTTCTCTCCATTTCTCTTGCCAGCAACAAAATGAATCACTTTTTTTTATGACATCAGCCCTACAAATCAATTCAATGAATTAAAACGGGCCCTGCTGCACCAGAACACAAGCCAAGGGTGTCAGATCTTCTTTCCTCCCACTGGCTCTCATGGATCAAAACTGCTCCAGGGTATCTGAAGAGAAAAGCTCAGGCTCCCCCTGCCCAGCACCACGTGGGCTTGAACAAGGCCAGACCACCACCCTTAGGGACAGCTGAGATGCTCCTGAAATGTCAGAAGCAGCCCTGCCAGCCTCCCAGCCTCCGCCATGTTCTGTGTGATGGGTATTGATTTCAGACACTGTTTCAGAGCAAGATTGAAAGCGCGTGCCTTTGCAGCTTGTCAAGAACTCAGGCCCGACTTTCACAAGGGACTTTGCACCAGCAGCCTTGTGCCTGGTGCCTGGGAAAGTGGAGCCAGGCCCTCCGAGGCCTGTTTCCTCACTCTCTGAGATTCAATCAATGACTCACCAGTCAACATTTGCATTCTTTTAACAAGTGTACATAAAGTCCTCCAACTAGGAGAAAAGGGAGGGGAAAACAGAAGACCTTCAGTCATTGGTGTGGACAAAATTCAATCAGAATAAAAAATGTCAACATGCTCAGGTGCCTCTATCTTTTGTACTTCTGGGGGTCTGTTGTTCTTTTGAGCAAGTCCATATTTACTCAACAGACATTTATTACACGTTATAGTAGATTTTGGGGTGGGGAGAAGGAAATCAATAAGGAAGTCCTTGCCTCAAAGAAACCTGTAATCTCGGAAGGAAACAGATATGGATACAAATGCTACAAGGAAGGAAATCAAAGTGGGTGAGGAAATAAGAAATCGGAGATGGATCTGAGCTGCATTGATGCTGGGGTAAGTAAGGATTTTCAGCCTTGTCCCAGATGGATTATTAAAAAAGAGAATATTAGGATCAAAAGTGAAACTGTTGTCTGCTGTTTAGTTGCTGGTAAAATGTGAATATCAATAAAAGCCTTGAATGTGACCTCCACATCAGATAGATCATCTAGCTGAATATGCTCCCCACATTTTACTTATTTTTTTACTTGTCAATCATTTATTCATTCAACAGATACTGATTAAGCACAGTGTAACTAATAAAAACAATAAACGTGTTCATGATTAGTTGTACACACGTAAAACTTCTGTAAACAGTTATAAAGCATGACCTAAACTTAAATTGAATTGTTAAAAATCTGTAATAAAAGGCATTAATTTTTTTGTCATCCTGAAGCACTTGACCATGACTATGTACCTGGCACATGGCAGGTGCTCAAAAATGTTTGTCCTGTGAGAAGGGGTACACCTAATTTCCTTAGGTAGCTAAGAGCATCATTCCCGGTTTCTCCTCACGATTTAAATCCAAATGACACTAGAGTGGTCACATTAATCTGAGTTTCAAGTTTTCGAATCCTACATTTTGACTATAAAGTACAGTTTTGCAAACCATCTTTTTATTAAAAGCTGCAGAATGTTGAGAATAAATTAACCTAGGAACGTGGGCCCTGAGCAATGAAACGGTCTGATATTGAAAGTAACCTTGAGGTTTCTCTCTTCAACCTCAGAGAACCACAGGAAGAGAAAGCAAAAATAATGGTGGAAATAAAGTAAGATAGGTGTTTAAAATGGCCTAAAATGCTATCTATTTTTCATGATCTCGGATGCTAGAAACCCAAGGAAGGAAAGTCAAATTTGAAAATAACCAGTGAGCCTTTACTTGGTATTCAACACCGTATTTCACAAAGTTTCTAAACTTCCCTGTATCATCTTTTGCAGTATAACATAAGGGGGCATTAGCGTCCCCAACGCTTAGGAATTAGACAGGAACAGAGAGAAGAAATGCATAGGGGCAGGCTTGTAATAAAAGATCACCAAACGTAAGCTAAACGAAGCCAGAGGTCAACCTACACAATTGTAGGAGAATCTCAGACCACTTGTTCATACATCTATTTCATTCAATCAACAAAACTTCACTTAACCCCTAATATTTGCCAGGTACTGACCTGGGTGGCTTGCCACCCAGAAGCTTGTCATCCAGTAGATCACGCTAGAAATGTCTATTGATCTAAAATTATGAATAAACCATCTCATCTTTTTTCATAAGTTAAAAGTGCATCGTCATTCTACATTCTATTTCTCTCTCATTCATTCATTCAGCCAGTCAGTTGCTTATCCGACAAAGATTTAAGCATTTAATCTGTACCAGATATTTTCCTAGGTTCAGGGGATACCCAAATTAATAGAATAAGTACCTGCCCATAAAGAGGCAAGGATTTCTAGTAATTCTGGTTAAATGTGATCGGCACAATAATTACTACATAAACAAAATGCTATAAAAGGTTCCAGCAAGAGGTGGGGAGGGTGAAGAGAGATTTTTAAAGTTTTAAGGAAAAAAAGGGAGGTGGCATTTGATTTGGGTTCCCCAATATGCGTAGGAACTCTCCAGGCAAAGGCGAT